>NC_079910.1:3599163-3899163 GCF_024868665.1 Triplophysa rosa
GTTATGATTCGATTTTGATGGGTTTCGATTATGTTGTTTATGTAGTTTGTGGACCTTTATGTATTACATCGTTACCCAGCGTCTAACGGGAACTACGTTGCATCTAATCCCGTTTTGAAGCTGTTGTTTACGTTAGCGGTTTTCGCTATTGTAGTAACGTTATTTACTTTGTCCTATAACATGTTCTCACTGGTGTATGAGATATAATTTAATTGGAATTGTTCTAAGAGCTTCTGGTTTGTGCGCGTTCATGCGTTTTGGAGGAGGCGTGGCTTTGGATGGCGATTCGCATGGAGGGTGGGATCATGATTTCAGTGTTAGCATTCTAAAGTTAGCATCTTACCAAATCACCTATCCTGCCTTTAATTTATGTTATTTTTTTGAGCATTTTGTCACAGAATGAACCTAACCTGTCCATTAAAAGACTAGCCAACATTTGCAATTTAAACAAGTTTGAGCTTTCCTGTAGCTCAGCGGTTAGAACATGGCGCTAGCAATCCCGGGGATTGCACATAGTCAGAAACAAATGTGTAGTATCATGTAATGTAAGTCGCTTTGGCTTCTGCCAAACGCATAAATGTAAATGTAAGTTTGATAACTTTTGATAAATAAACATTACAGCCTGATCTCACAGGAATGTGTAACTAGTACAAATTAATACATAGTGAATAGAAAAATAAACAATAATGCAATCACTGGTGGAAAAGCAGATTTCTACCAAATTAAAGTGAATGAAAATTCTGTCATCATTTATTCACCCTCATGTCATTTTAAATCTGTATGACTCGGTTTCTTCTGCAGAACACAAAAGAAGATATTTTGAAGAATGTTGATAACCAAACAACGGTAGTACCCATTCATTTCTATTGTATGGACACAAAACTAATGCAAGTTGTTTGCTTATCAACATTCTTCAACATATGTGTTCTGCAGAAGAAAGAAAGTCATACAGGTTTGAAATTACAAGAGAGTGAGTAAATGATGACAGAACTTTTATTTTTGGGTGAACTGTCCCTTTAAATTTATATATAGACACCTTGTAAAAATAGATAAAAATAGTGAGATTGTGTTGGGCATTGACAAAAAATAAAACATATTGTTTATATTAAAAACAAAAAACAAAGTGGATAACAACAAATGCACTTGAATCGCTATTTTTCTACTTTTTAAAGGTTATTTTAACATTCTTTGTGAACTTCACACCGACACATGGTGTGGTTAGGCCGTTACGTGAATGAGCAATTACGCAAATGAAACGACAGCCAAACATCTTTCAGCTTCTGTGTGCTTAGAAAGACAGACGACCAATGAGGGAAGTGAAATCAAAGTGTCGCCGTTTGCTTTTAATTTCTCAGCACCAAAGCGATCCCTCAGCTCACAGCAGTGCCACGCTCCCCCACCCGCTCCAACCCGTGACTCCAAGACAAGCGTCTGGCCCATAAAATACACATTAAATGAAAAGAGATTTAAGAAAGTAAAAAGCATTTACACAGACCAAGGCGGTGTTATATTAGCTCTACGCTTTGTTTTCCTTCTCTTAAATCGAGGCTAAAAACAGAAAGCCATGTTATTAAAATTCGTTTGAATGGGTCCATATGGTTATAAGTTTAAGACGGCCTAAATGAATGTTTTGGTGTAGAGGAACAATTTATACACCCCACCCCTTCTTACATACTCTCTTACACTTCCAACCAATTGTGTAGGCACATTTAAACCAAAACCTTTTTCAAAAGATAAAAACATCATCAAGACTCCTAAAAAATGGTAATATTAAGCAACTGTTATATCCAATATATACTATTCAGGCCCTTTTTTTCTGCAATATAGCTTTCCGTATGTACATTTGCTTGTATTTTCATATAATACCCAAATTACAAATGGCAAAAAACTGTAGAATACATGGTTTGGAATTTTGTATCCCACAATGCAATGCACTCAACTTGACCTTCCGTTTTTATTGGCAAAATAAAAAAAACTACAAATAATAATGGCCAATATTACACATTTGTGACCCTGGACAACAAAACCAGTCTTATGGGTCAATTTTTTGAAATTGAGATTTTACATAATCTGAAAGCTGAATAAATAAACTTTCTATAGATATATGAGTTGTTAGAATAGGACAATATCTGGCTGAGATACAACGGTTTAAAACTCGGGAATCTGAGAGCGCAAAAAAATCAAAATATTGAGAAAATCGCCTTTAAAGTTGTTAATCAGGGGCACTGTGGCAGACCATCCACTCACAAAAATAAAGTTTTGATATATTTAAGGTAGGAAATTTACAAAATATCTTCATGGAACATGATCTTTACTTAATATCCTAATGATGAAAAATCGATAATTTTGACCCACACAATGTATTTTTGTCTTTTACTAAAAATGTTCCCGTGCTACTTAAGACTGGTTTTGTGATCCAGGGTCACATTTGATCTTTTTTTACCAATCAGACCCCCCAAAAAAACATTTTTATACAAACGTTTGTTTGTTAGACCATCGTGTTAACAACACAAAGGTCATGGTTTTGAATTTCCAGACAATGACCAAGACACAAGAAGCCAGAAAGAATGCAGAGCGAGGATACTGACTGATGGGTCACAGTCTTGGGTCAGCGGACAGCCGGAACTGTTCAAATGAAGGAACGCATTACTGCACCAGTGGGCCAGATCCGTGTATCAGAATACAGTGACCACGGTGAGAATTTACCCTCTTCATACCATGAGACCACACGGATGCAGTATTACACGATGCTGCTGACACACACAAGACGTTTGGCATCACCAAAGTCAACTCTGTCTTACTGTAACTTCACTCAATATGTTTAAATGTGCATGTGTGAATATAAGCTAGAATGGAAAGTAAAATATTCAGTATATAATGATAGCTTCAAATTTTGTCTTAAACCATATGGTTTTTACATAGTGCTTTTGGTACTGGAGACGTCCTCTGCTTGTCCTTAATAGAGTACCTCAGAGATGACGTATTTTTGTAGGCCAACCTGGAAGTTAGCTCAGCGCTGGTTCCCTCAACCGAAAGCCTATGCATTTTTCCCATAGACTTTTGGAAGAACGCAAAAAATGTAATCTGTGATGTTCATGATGTTTACACGCTTTGTCTATCAAGATAATCTTTACAGATTAACACAATATTTGCTATTTTTGAATCCTAAATACAATCGGCAGAAGTAAAAAGCTAACGCAAGGCTATAAACAGACTACAATATGGTCGCTCGATATCAACGTCACCACCACCAAGCCTCGGACGTACAGTATGTAGTTGCTTTTAGCAACGTGTTAGCAGTGGCGTAACTTTGTTTTGAAAAGTGGTGGAGACAGAGATGACAAAAACAATACTTTAAATTGTATAATAACTTGTTGGGAATGTTTATCATATATAGTGGGCGGCCCGTCCATTGGCTACTCTGCTTTTCGACTCCAGCTCTCATAGTATGTGGTTCCTGTAACTGTCATTAGGGGAAGGTCGCTTGGCTGTTGTGGTGCATTGCACTTAAAAACTGTTTATTCCTATGACTATAAATGTCACTTGTTCATTGGTTTACGCGTTTTTGTGCTTGGACACTGGATGCACATGCAAGCGCATCGAGTGCGGATTATGAACATTCTCCACGAGTTTTAGATGTTAACGGCCCCTAAACAATACACACCTTCCGCAAGCATTTCTTAATTTCTTCCAAAAAGTGATGGCCCTGTTGAAAAAAACTGTATAAACTGAATTAGGTATGTTTTGGTGCTGGTTTGACCAGCTTAAACCAGCTAAGGACCAGCACATGACCTGATAAGGACCATCTTAAACCAGCACATGACCATCTGAAACCAGCACAAACCAGCATCAAAACATACCAAACCAGCATATGCTGTTTTTTTTTCAAAAGGGGGGGACATGTCCCACCTGCCCCACACGCAAATTATGCCTTAGAGGTTTGTTAACCACAGACCTTATTTCAGGCGATTTACCAAAACCCCATTCAAAAAACCCATAGACTTTTGGCGACCGAACCGGAAGTCCTAAAATGCTATCTCGCTTCAGGGGTTTGCATACAAAAATGCTTCATCTCTGAGGTACATTATGTGGAACATCTTGGACGCTTTTTTAAAACGAATACCAATTGGAACAACACCAGGATGAGAGAAATGACAGAATAGTCTTTTTCAGGTGAACTTTAAAAGACATTGCATCTTCTCCAAAGGCACACAGACATACACTCAAAACAGGAGATCACGACTTCTGTTTGCCATGCCAAAACCGAGTGAATCCACAGAAGCTGATGACAAATGTCTGTGGAGGGGCGTGGGATTTCCACGCTTGCGTTCTGAACAAACGAAAGTCATACTTGGTCACTGTGGAAACTTCCTCGAATGACTAACACTGAGAACCTTGGAACTAAACCTGTGGTTTACACACAGACTTGCGTTCCACATTTCTACAAGCACAATCACTTTCCATGAAAAAAGCAAAGTTTACTTAGGGGTTGCCTCGTAGAGTTTGTACACTCTGGGACAAAGTCACAAGGTCTCTGACATTCAAATGAAGACTTCTGAACCACAAAAATCTGCTTTTGGCTCTAAGTTTGATAAGCCCATCCTCGCTAAAAGAGCAACTAACGCCAATTTTCACAAGACGCATTCCACTTAGCGTGCGTTTCAACATGTAGCATCAGCTCATCGCCTAAAAACCAAACGCACACGTACACACCCACACCTGGACAATACTTTCTTATGAAGAAAAGTATGGATTTAATACACAACGATGTTCGAGACAGAATTCTGAAAGACCATCAATGGGTAAACCGAGATGTATTATGAAACCAAACAACAAACAAATCACGATTCTTCACTGTCTATAAGGAACTTTAAACCTGATGTCTATGAAACATTACACTAACAGAAAGTTGACGTACATCCATCAAATTACGAATGTAAAACAAACAAAAAAAAATTCGTTTCAAGCAGGCATAGAGTAAGACATGCTTTAACACGCTTTGGAATTATGGCTCGTAAAGTCAGTCGTCAACATTTAATATTCTGCTTAATGACTTAAGCAGAAATGTATGAGATAAAACAGCATTATTTTCCATATCCGTGTTATAAACAAAAACACATGCAGACAAGAGAACAAGTGAACGAATGTGAGCATGGAGAAGAAGAGAAGCGTGGAACTCACCAGCAGCTGCGTGTATTCAACTCAAAACTGTCAAGAGTCTGAGAGAGACAGAGAGAGAGAGAGAGAGAGAGAGAGACATATAAAGCGCTGCTCTGACGCAACGCTGCTATCCATAGCTTAAGGGGAGGATTTGAAAGAGACGCAGAAGGGGGGGGGGGGAAGGAAGTGAAAGGAGAGGGACGCTAGTCAATATTAATTTCTCTTTAGGGTGCAGGGAAGAGAGAAGAGACTGGTGCATTGTGGGATAGTGCTACAAATGAAAGCAAATAAGAAGAAAAAACACAGACATAAAATAAATATTCTTTTAATATTTATTTTCTATTATTTATTTAATATTCTTTCTCATAAATGAATTATTCTTTTGATAAAAGAAACATTTTGATAACATTTCGATAAAAGAAAGTCGAAAAGGCTGTTTTGGGAAAATTAGAAAAAACGTTCAACTTTAAAGGAGTAGTTCACTATAAGTTAAAATTTCATGCAAATTCACTTACCATTGTCATACAAAGCTTTCCAGTGTTCTTATCCATATAATGGACTTCAACGGGGGGCTGTTGCTTAGGGTCCAAATTTCAGTTTCATTGCAGCTTCAAAAGGCTCTACACGACACCAGCCAATGAATAACGGTGTTGTCTAGTGAACCGATTAGTCATTTCATGAAAACTAAAAAATTATATAGTTTTAAACATAAATATATGGAAGCCTATTATATGGAGAAAAACCATGGAGAGCTTTCCTCATAAGCCTCAATTTGTTTTCGACAGGAAGAATTAAACACACGGACGGCTTGTATGACATGTGGGTGAGTGAATTATGAAATTTAAATTTATAGTGAACTACTACTTTAAATGAGAAACGAATATATATTTGTTTTAAACGAAGCACACTTTCAACAAATTTCAATTGATTTTGCAAATTTTTTTTAGGAAAATCACATTACAGTATTTTGCCAATAGTTTATCTTCATACTGTAGCCAGAATACTCTCATGCATATTTGACTTAAAAATGCCATTTTTACAGCAATTAAAATATCTTTTTCCAAATATGCACATGCATTACAAAATAATGGCATAATACAATATATATGTATAAATAAGAATAAAAGTAATATCTCACTGCACCTTAAAATTGCTGGCAGAGTAAAATAGGTTTACTGAAGGTTGTTTTAAGGTGAGTGTAAACATTTCCAATTAAGTTTGAGTTTTAAGAGTGTAAAAAAGTCACACAAAAGCCATTAACAATGTACCATTACGTGTTATATATTATACCATAGAGTACATCCATAATCAGCAAAACACAAAAAAACACATTATTTTTTATATGATATTTTGTTGCTAAATGCATTTTTTCCAGGTGGACTACACCAGAGATCGCAACCTACTTTAAAAAATGCTGACAAAATATCCGCCCTGTTCTATCCCCAGTCCAGACCTGCATGTACCGTTACGATAACAGGTTTAAACTCTTCCAGCGACTCATCATAAGCCATACAATCCACACAATTTAGCTTCCTCACGCACCAACACAACCGGCACACATGCATCCCATAATAACCAAGAAAAGTAGGCGAGACAGAACATTAATTTAGAAAAACAAATGACGATGGAGACGGCAAACAAACCCTAAAGAAATAACCTTAAGCCCATGACATCACCTGCAGCGGGTCAGAGTCGCATGTAGATCCGCATGTATCCATGTTGCTCTTTGAATCACACCGATGTTCTCTCTTCTCGTTCTTCCTGCAGTCTGTGCCAGGATTTGCTGGACCGCTGCACTTTCAATCTAATAACTCTGTAAGCCTGTCTGTCTGTGTGTGTTTGGTCAAGGGCAGGTATGTTATATGAGACGCTTAATGCTTCTATCCCCTGGAAAATATCTGTGTGTCATTTCATCAAGCGTGGGTGTTGTTTGTACCCCCGAGCTGTGCTTGTGGGACTATTTAAATGCCAGCGTAAGCATAGATGTGTGTTTGGGGGGGGTAGGGGCATTAGATTTAATCATGTCGACAGTACTGTATATTACTTTGGACTGTTTACCACCATCATGCCCTATATATACGAAATACGTAAACTGTGCCATCTTTTCATCTCAATCTGATTGTTTAGCTATGATGAAGATCAGCACTTTCTCATCAAATGTGTCTTATCTCCTTCACCTCCCTAGATATAGAGTTTCACGTGAAGCTTATCTGAATATCAATTCATGTGAATCCTGTTCTTGAGGAAGAGAAAAACATATCTGGCAATCCCTTAAATGTGTGAAAACTGATTTTTTTGGCACATCACGTTAACTACTTCCACTAATAATATTAAACACTTTATAAAACATAGCCATCTGGAATACTTGACTCTGATTGGTCAAATATTTTTGACTGCATAACTGCATAATGTTGTCCCATGCAATCAATAATCTACATGCATCTTCTCGCATAATGAAATATAACAACCATCAAAAAATAAATCAATTGAATTCTTTGAAAAATATGGCCCGTCAGTCAAAAAGAACAGAGGTAAATCCTTCTGAAACCCCAAACAGATGACAGCATAGCTTTAGTTTACAGAGATTTACCACGGTACATCATAAATCACCACTCCCTCAACAAAATCATCCCTGTACAGAAGTGCTTTGTTTTGTTGTTGCATCAGCATGATGTTTTTATGGATTTGGCGGCCAGGGTGCAAAATTGCAATAAAATGAAATTACTTCGACAAGAAGAGAAAGGTTTTGAAATTCTGACGTTTGTGGTTTTAGATAAACAAAAACTCAGGGTGAAATGGACATTCTGCTCATAGAATAACAACAGCCCTTGCAAAATCTGGAAGATATTTATAACTTTTGCTTTTTAAGTTATAAGTCTTATGGCAATTTGTAACTATTTTGCAAGGTGGCTAATTTGTATACATTTTTATGATCTCATTTTTATGTTTTTAGTATGATCTGCGTATGCACCACTGACAGGTCTGGTGCTTCATTGTTGTTTTTGCCAATTATGTGTATGATTCACATTTGAATGAACAAATTCATACGAATTAGCCACCTTGCAAATTCCTGCGAGACCAGACTGTACATCCCATAAGACAAACTAATGAATTTGCAAATTATGCTATTCTAGTTTACATACCAGAGGTCCTTAAAATGATCTGTTAACCCTGTTGGGGGATAGTTCACCCCAGAATAAAAAAATCTGTCATCATTTACTCACCCTAAGTTTGTTCCAGACATGTTTAAACTGTTCCTTTGCTGAACACAAAGTAAGATATTTGAAGAATGTCAGTAACCAATTAGATCTTATCCTGCATTAGATTCCATAGTAGGGAATTTTTGGGTGACCTATCCCTTTAAGCATCAGTCTTTTGTGATGGTCTTATTAAATGCTTATGAAAAAAAGTTTAAATATTGTTTTACATTCCCTTATAAGAGCAATAAGAAAACGCACACAAAAACCTGAGGTTATCATAAATTTTAACATGAAAGTGATTAATATCAGTTATGCAACATCTTTAAGGCACAAATATAAAAATGCAGACCTCTCACACTTAAAAACATAATAAATATAATACAGATTCTGCAGCACAAAAAATTACACATTGGACCTTTAAAGTGAACTCCACGTTTTATCAGTTTGTGTGTTTCCAGAGAATTGAAACAATGTGGACAAAAATGCTCAAGTTCCACAGGCACCAAAACAAAACTCACTGTACCTTTAGCATTAAACTACACTAAGCTCCACTTAAGTCTTTCATAATTAGCTTTGTAAATAAGAGAGCGAACTTGTGTGTGTGTTGGGGGAATAGCATCCCTCAGCAGGACCCTCCATCATCACCCCCCGCCGTCTCCCTGAATTAAATGAGACTATATTTAAAGAGGCAGACAGCAGCAATACAATTATCTGAGGGGTTCAGCTGCTCCGAGCAAAGCAATCGTGAAGATGTAGCACGAGTGCCTCTATGCAGCTGACATACATCTGAACACTAAATGGCCCTTCTTGTCAAAACATGATTCATTTACACAGGTCAGCCGTGATGTGGCTTATATATAGAATAAATAATATATAGAATATTGTTTTGGTTTGATTCACCTGTGCATTTAACAACACCGTAAACGTCAGAATATTTTGACAATGTGATATTTGTGTATTGTTTTGTAATTTTTTTAATGGCTAAAGTTTCATTTACATACAAAAGCTTGTTTTTAATTTCATTTAATATGAATTATAATTTACTTTTAAACTTCTTTACAGCCATTTCTGTTTAGAACATAAAAATATAGGTTACTTAATTTTTAACATGTCATTTTTTTGTCATTTTATTGTGCATTTACTAATTTTGTCTTACATTCCATATCAGCAACAAAGGCTATATTTTCATGGGAAACATAGAATATTATAACTTAGACTAAACATTAAAACACTACGAATAAAGAACATCATATAAACTAATTCAAGCATGCTTACAACAATATAAAACTAAAATAAAAAGTTAAGCAACATAGATAAACAAATATATATTAAAGTATTGGGTTGAAGTCGAATGGCAGTTTGTATTACATGCCAAAACATACCCAACAGATCAACTTACAAATCATTATTATAAGCTAACGGTTAGGAATTTGAGTATGTAACACTTCGGTTTTTGTTGTACTTGCTCAATAACTAATAACAAAAAAGATTCAGACAGCAGATTTTAGATTTTCAAATTTTAGACACCTAAAACCTATACAAAACTGAACGCTCGAAATAAAAGTAATGGCATTTTTTTTCCCCACAAGACTTCCTCATGAAAGTCACAGATCTCAACAAGCCCATAACACAAACATTTAGACATCTTGCTATATATTTGCACCTATTCACAGAGCTCGACATAAGCATTAGGTATCCATTTCGGAGAAACCAATATTACGCAACACCTTGTTCCCAGGAAAATACCTAACAGAGGGAAAGGTGAAAAATACTTCCTCCTGAGACAACTGGTGTTAACTGGAACTATTACTGTGATGTGAATCTGGATGAATATACTAATTATAGTGTCAGATTTGATCAGATGTTGGTGTCTTACTGTAAACTACGGATGCTTCACCATTTATCCGAAAGCCCTCATCTTTACGAAGTCAGAACCGTCGTCATATCCGTTGCATAAAACCTTTCGCAAACGTGCAGTTTCTGTGATGGATGATAGACTGATGACCAGAGGTCTCACGCACCAATCAGAGACACTCTGTGCACTCTCCATTGAAAAGTCATTATCCTATTTTAACCGGCAGACGTTTGCGCCCTGCCCACATCCACCCTCACCACACACTCTCCCACAGCTCCACGGCCATTACGCAACAGTGAAATCATCCGCTCGCGAGACATTACCTCGTCCCTTCGAGCCGAGTTTATGCTTTTGGTGGTTATTTAATGGCAAAACAATCTGTGGGGAAAAATCGGTAGGAAATTGACAATGATGGGGTGCAGACCCAAACCGCTCAGACGGCGTTTGAGAAGCGAAAACACACACTGAATTTGGAGAGTGCAAAACCATGCGTGCAAAGAGAAGAAAAATCAGCTACACTTTCAAGGATTTTGACGTCTGAATAGCTGATCAAATCTGTGGCCACAAGCCATTTTCAGCGTCTCTTACATTCTTACATTTAAAGCACAATCGCTAAAATGATCAAAACCACAAAACGACTACGATAAACTTGCTAGTTGAACTTGCAAACGCAGTTATTGGATCAACCAACCCTGACTCCATAATGAAAAGTCATAAGAAAACAGGACGTCCAATACGACCCAAACAGGCCGATGGCCAAATCTTACAGCTCATAATGGCTCTTAAAGGTTCATTTATAAAAAAGAAGCTGTTGCAGTAACCATGAACTGCGGTTACCCAGAGATACCCATAAATCACACGAGTAATGAAAAGCTAAATATTTATGGGCCGTTTGGAAAAGGACGCAAAATAAGAAACGGCGGGCAAATGAGACGACAATGTGCTCCATCACTCAACGGCAAGACTCGGGAAAGATTAACGTCGGAGTAAAGAAACATGAGGGAAATTTTAAATGATCTAGAAAAAGTGGACAGGGCCCTTTCCCTGGTGGAAACTTTAGAGTTGAGTAAGCGTGCGGCTGAATGATGGAAGATTCATTTGTGACACAAGAAGACGATGTGTTATAAAGAAAAGGAGGGCCGATATCTGATCCTTTAGCGTGTTTGACACACATCCAGATGAATGCAGGGCGCTCAGCTGTTTATCTTTGGTGGGGTAGTGTTCTCTGGCGAAGCACACCTTGCCCGGTGCTGTCTGGTCCTGTTGGGTAGTGAATCGAGGTAATTGGCTCAGAGCGACAGAAGCATGCTCGGACTGGCCCATCTGTTCACGGAAACAGACGACGCAGACTATTTCATTTCTTAAAGTGCATTAGGCAATTCAGAAGCATTCATGTTTTTCTCATTAAAACGAAAAGTCAAAAGACTTCACAAAATGTTTTAAAGGGCTTTGGAAAATATCCATGTTTTTACAGTAAAAGTTCAAAAAGTATGATTATAGTTATGATGACTATAGTTTTACTACAAATATCATGGTTAAACTATGGTTATTGTGGTGAAATTATAGCAAGTACGTGGTTAATATGGTTTTACTACAAATTATGGTTACTATAATTAGACCATGGTTGAACTAATGGACACTTTCTTTAAAAGGTGCTGTGTGTCATTTTTTGGAGGATCTATTGACAGAAATGCCATATTATACACATAACTAGGCCTTCGGAGGTGTTTAAAGACCTTACATGATGAAGCTTTATGTTTTTATTGCCTTAGAATGAGCTATTTCTATCGACATACACCGCTTTCCTTTTCATGTAATTCGCCATGTTGTGTCTGCGAGGAACCTGGGGGTGATGTTCGACGACCACATCGCAGCAACCTCTCGAACTTGCAGGTATGTGCTTTACAACATCAGGAAAATCAGGCCGTTCCTGTCGGAGCATGCCTCTCAGCTGCTAGTCCAAGCTCTGGTCATATCAAGACTGGACTACTGCAATTCTCTACTGGCCGGCCTTCCAACCAATGCAGTCAAGCCCTTGCAAATGATCCAGAATGCAGCTGCACGTCTAGTTTTCAATCAGCCTAAAAGAACCCATGTAAATATTTATATGCTCTCCTACTTGTAAGTCGCTTTGGATAAAAGCGTCTGCCAAATGAATAAATGTAATTTAATGTGTCAGCCTCCGCAGTGCTTTGAAAGGGAGGGGGAGGGCAATTCACAACCCCACCACTAGATGCCACTAAATTTCAAACACTGGACCTTTAGAGGAATAAATTAAACATAGCAGACTGCAAATAAGACATTTCTTATTTGATAACCAAAAACATTTGTGATGCTACATTTAGGAATTTACGGTGGCCGGGAAGTGCAATACAAAACAACAATTTGCAAATCTAACAACATACAAATCTGAAAACACAATACCAAATCTAAAAACAAACCGTAACACACCAAAACAATTTCGGAAACAAACAAACAACTCTGAAAACGCAACGACAAATAAGAGGTATTCTGAATAGTTCCTGCTGATTGGACGAGACTCCTGTCAGTCAAAAGATCCAGGAAGTAACACGGTGTCTAACTTGGAATATGTTCAATGTTACTTTAATGAAGCATATGCAACTACTGATTGCACCTAAACTTCATTACAAACTGGAAAAATAAGCAGAAGAGCCCGTCTGCACCTTCAGCAACCGGCAAATATCCATCTTTCCATCTAAGCCTGTTAAAAAAACTACAGTATACCACACTTGCATTTAACAAACACCACAGCGCTTTCACACAGTTGTGAAAAAGCTCTTTCTGAAACTGTATTTCCAAAACATTGTGCATGTAATGTGTAGTCAGCAGTGTTAGACACTATAAATAAATACAATCCACTTAAAACCAGTATGAAGGGCTGAGCTCATTGTGCAACAGAAGTCACGGAGTCAGGGATGAGACACAAGTTATGATTCAGTGCTCTGCCCTGTCGTGTATTCAGCCTATGATTTATCATCCACAGGGTCTAAAGCAAGGGTTCCCAAAGTAGGGGTCGGGAGGGGGGGAGTCGCAAGGCCGCGAGGGTGGGTTGCAAGATCATTTCCAGAAATCATTTTTTCATTATTAGGAATATCGTATTTAACCAATAAGTGTATCAAAACATACAAATATTAGTTATGTTAAAAATAAAACCATGCAAATAAAAAGCCATCAGCCTTTGGAACCCCCCCTCGATCGTGACCCCTGAGGTGATTACGTCACATTAGCAGCCGCATTAGGTTAGGTGCAGCAAGTCAATTTACGGCACCACGTTAAACAGTCCCATATGTGCACGCAGATTCTTTTTCAAGATTTAAGTTTAGGATATTTTATTCACTCGAATCAGTTTGATGAAATTTGACCATCTGTAGTAATAGTTCATGGTTTATGTATAACAACAAGTAAAATAATGAGTAAATAACTATAAAGTCATATTATGTTAGACTGTGTTCTTTTGTGTTGTCATTATACACATGTTTGGAAAGACCTAATAAGTGTGCAGTTGCGCGCAATGTTTGTATCCTATACCCACCTCTGAGGATAGTGGGGGTCTCGAGTCCCTGGCACTGTTATTTTGGGGGTCGTGGGCTGAAAAGTTTGGGAAACCCGGGTCTAAAGGACAATAGAGTAATAGAAAAGCGTATCTATATATATGATTACAAACTATAATTGGTAGGTTTTATTTGTCTACGAGGCTTTAAAAAAGATGTTGCATGCTTCAAAAATGCTTCTGTAACAAACTATAGCATCACATTGCTAAGCCATGGCATTGCTATGCGGTTGCTAAGGTTGAGCATCTTGACTAAAGCAAACAACACTGATGTGCTGTCAGGTTTGCACAGATCTGACTGAAGAACATGTGCCCAAAACACACGCGCACACACACACACATACTGCCACGCCATGTCTCTCTGTCTCCACCTAGTGGTCAGGATGTGCTACTGTCCACTGAAGAATAATAAAGTAGCAAAAATAAAGCCTGAAATAAAAGTCCCGCCCTCACATCACTGTTTTGACAACACCCTAAAAAAACAGGTCCTGACATAACCAATGGCGTGAGCCTGGGGCGGGATCGCTCTTTGTGTGACCAACACATTATTTGAAAACATTGTCAATATTTTTACTGAAATTAAATACAGTATGTCACTCAAAAGGAATCCAAATTGGTATTTTGAATTACAATGAACCACCTGACTATAAAGGCCAAGACTTACATGTAATAATCAGTCATGTTATATCGTTGCTTATGAATACATGACCAGGAATTAAAGCAATGACGAGTCACCAGAAAGGTGACCACAAAACGATATAAATCCCCCATGCACGCTTGCAAGGTTCTCCGTAATCCCTTACGTAACCACAGCCCGAGACCTCTGGCGCCAGACAAGGACGACCATCGCGGAGGTTTTCCTGCAGGATGACCCCCTACTGTGGCCCTGGTCCCATAATCTCAAACCCTAATGTGCTCCCTTACAAACCTGAGATATCACAGAGACACTGTCCACTGTAACCAGCAGCCTTCATGCTTATAGTAATCTTATAGATGTATGGAAGACACCTTTAATTACCTTAAAAAAAGACGACTGCAGACAGCTTTCTGTTGCATTTCCTCCTTATCCTAAAATAAAATCACCTGACTTCTGTTCTCAGAATAGAGAGGGCATGTAAACAGTTCTTGCTGACAGAAAACCAACGTAGGACATTTTTAAAACTGAAAGATGCTCAGTTCACCCTTAAAACAATTCTGTCATGACCCATGAAACACAAAAGAAGATATTTTGAGAAATGTTTCAGTGGTTTTGTGTCGATACAGTGGAAGTCATTGGGGTCACTGTTGTTTGGTTATCAACTTTCTTCAAAACATCATCTTCGGGTTTGGACATGAGATTGAGTAAACAATGAAAGAATTGTCATTTTTAGTCGAACTATCCCTTTACCTCCATCTTTCGGTGGTAAAGTACAAGTTCAGCTATTTTCATAACAGCGCACTTGGTTTCCAGGAACGCTCTTGGTAGACGGGAAAGAGGAACCTGTAAAAACCAAGTAAAAACCTGCAATGCAAGGACACTCTGAGAATGGACCTTTGTTCTGCGCTTTCCAGTCATTCTCCTCATACAGAGAACATCAGCTTATGAAGGGGAATTTACTTCACAGTCTGATGGCTAGAGAGATGACCTCACATCCCGGCAGGACTCGAGGGCTCCAGATGATGCTTACAACCACACGACCCTCCACCGAGAGGCAGACAGAGAGCAGAGAGCTCGCGTGATCTTTAGAAAGCGCTCGGCTGTTTAGAGAGGTCACTAAGTGGTCTGATCTTACCTTTGTGGCTTGACGGTGGTCCATGCAGTCTGGATGCTGACACAACACATGCTCCTCTTCCTGAGCGGCCTTCTCATCTACAACATTAAACACATGAAAACAGCATTTTAAAGATCTTGATGATCGAGATATGAGCTGTACATTTTCTAAACAAACTCTAAATAACACTATTCAGTTCTACATGTCGATTAAATGCATTTGGCAGACATCTTATGTGTGCATTGCTATGCCGTTACTAAGGTGTTCCAACTGGGTTTAAGTGTGTTGTTAGGTGGTCAATGGAGGTCACCGATTTATCATCCTCCAGGCATCTAAACTGAATGTTGATGGAGGAAGCGATGAAACGGAAGTGGCAATAAAAAACCAGGGTTCAGTATCAGTTTTGCTTAATTCCAAACTGGGGTTAAATGTGTTTCTCATTACCACATGATGTTAAACTAAAATAAGAGATCACTCCATTAACAACAAAAAAAACAATGGCACTTGTTTAAATGTTAATTTGCTGTTTTATGTCTCTGTTAGTTTTTTAAGAGAGTAACAGTTACATTTGGCAATTCCGTGTTAAAATCGACTCAACACTTTCTATTCAACTAAAACTTGCCTTATCTTACAGATAAATATTTTTTAGGAAATTTCCAGACATCTTTGCCACCTGGAGATCTGGGGGTTTAATCATTTAAAGGTCCAGCGTGTAATTTTTTGGAGTATCTATTGACAGAAATGGAATATCATATACATATGTCTTCAGAGGTGTATAAAGACCTAACATAATGAAGCGTTGTTTTTATTACCTTAGAATGAGCTATTTTTATCTACATACACCCTTACATGGAATTCACTTTGTTTCTATAGTAGCCCTAAACAGACAAACTGCTCTACAGAGCACGTTTCGTAAATATGTAATCTCCTTCAGCAAAGAAGCGGAAATGCACCTACATCTTAGTCCTGTGTCAGCCACCGTAGTGCTTCGAAAGGGAGGGGTGAGAGGTGGAGTGAGCCGTTGGTTGCAATTCGCAATCTCACCAATAGATGCCACTAAATTCTCCACATGGCTACTTTAAGGTATGTAAATATTAAAACGATAAAGTAAAATGTCCAGCAATCCTTAGACATCTCAGATGTACAGTAATAAAGTGAGGTGTCTAGAATTAAAAAACGATCAAAGCACGTGACGCAACACTGTCTGGCCACAACATCCGCAGCCTGCTTTGATTCCCACTTCTTTGCCTTTTTGTTTACTTATTTAACCTTTTTAACTTCCTCCTGACTGTTTCACCTCCTTCAAATCCTGTATGACTTTCTTTCTTCTGCAGAACACGAAAAATGTTTTGAAGAACGTAGGTAACCAAACAACACCGAACCCCATTGACTACCATTATATGAACCCAAAACCACTATTAGATACCACTATAGATATTTCTCAAAATATTTTATTTTATTTTATTTTATTTTACAAGAGCCATGAGAGTGATTAAAATGATTTTTGGGTGAACTATCCCTTTAAGTACGCAAGGCTGATTCTTACATGAACAACCCCCTCTAATAATCATGAGAATGAGTGAAGCACAAGACAAATGAGTTCTCAGACCCAAAGTCCCACAAGTGTGTGGTCTTATCAGACTGTACCTCAAACGAGACCACACAGCAAGGACTCTCTACCTGGACTGTACCGGGACATCCTTACCATGTATAGGCAGAGTGGACGTTTCTAAGAGCGTGTTTACATGTAGCTTTTGTACAGGATTTTATGGGGAATGTGAAGAATGCTTTAGATGTGAATTTATCCCTCTGTACCTCAGAGACGGTTGTCATGCTTTTGGATTTGTCTGAATTGTGGTAGTGTACTCGTGCATTGCTCTGGAGACTAAACCCTTGTCAGCCATGGCAGACGGCAGCAGTCTATAAGGTGGTCTACGTATAAGGTGTGTCACAGCCTGTCAGACAGAAAGGGACAGGGCTCTAGACTAACACTTGAGAGAGGTGGCACTGGTGCTACCAAGTTATTCAGTTGGTGGCACCAGCCCTTAATTTGGTAGCACCAGAGTCGTGGGGTGAGTGAGAAAAAAGAATCACTAAAACTTCATTAAAATGTATTTAATACATTAATAAGTCAATTAGAAATTAATACAAATCATGGTTTATGATTGAATTATTTGTATTGTATATGTAAACTTTCAACACTTTACCATATTTAAAGCACATCTTTCTTAAAGCTACTTTCTTCCTTTATTTGTTGTGAACAACTCATATAAGACAACACAATTCCTTTAATATCAGTGAGTGTTTTGGGGCCCGTCCGTTGTTGTTTGATGAACATTATAAACAGAGTTCTTTATTATGCTGCTGCCCCTTTAAGAGCTCGCGCAATATACTGAAACACACATGCGTTTTGTTTCCCAACTGTTTGGTCACGAAACTGAATACCTTTACAAGGTTTCTTGTTCATATGGGAATTTTGACGTTATTTTGTGTTTATATGTATGTTTAAGAGTAAGAAGGCGTGAAAGAGAACTCTGTGTAGTATTTTGTGCTCTGACTCTCGCATATCTCAAACAACCCGCGAGACCTCAAGGCTTTTAGTGATTATTCTTCATGAAAGCTGCATTGATACACGTTTGGCTTCTATCAATAGCGACTTACAAATAAATGGTATTTAGTATGATGTATAACGTTTTGTATGCTTTGCAGTATTGTTAGAGAGCTTTATACAATAGTTTAGTGCTTAAAGTTTAAACACATGTTTCCTGCATTAGCTTCACATGCATGCAATACTCGCAACACATTTCGTTATCTCTGCTGTTTTGTACCTTAGCCGGGGAAATTCTTGTATTCTGCATATTTATTTCAGTTGCAAGATTGAGCGCTTTAAGGAGGGGAGACGAAAATTTGTGACTGAATGCGCCGCTTGCACAATATAACATTTCTGCGCATTAAATTTATAATACTCAAAAATATATTGATCAGTTTGGCAGTCGCACCGGTGCGACCATTAAGAAAAACTTGTCGCACTGGCAGGAAAAATAGTCGCAAAATGCGACCATTTAGTCGCAGTCTAGAGCCCTGTAAAGGGTTTACAGCATTAAATGCCAAAACAGAACAATCAGGACAGGGAGATCAGTTTTAGCTATAAACAAAGAAACAACTAAAAAATAAATAATTAAAAACTTATAATAATTTAATAATTCTATACGTTCTAGTATTACATACTGTAGATTTTATTAATCATCTATGCTTTTTATGAGACACTACTCTGTTTTTAAAATCTTATCTTGTGGTGTTTGGAAAAGTAGACTGAAATGGCTTTATTTAAAGCACAAGCACATTCCTAAAAGAGAGACCAAAAACTCCACTAGGAAGACAATAGGCCGCTACTCAATGCTAATAAAATAAAATAAAATAAAAAACAATAAAAAATAAAATAATAAAATAAAAAAGAATAATACATTTAATTGAATGAATGAATAAGCCAAAATGTTCAATATTTCTAACAGGTACCCGAAGGTTAATTTTGGACATTTTCTATTGCATAATGTTAAACAGGATGGAGGTGTACTAAAGCAAATAGATCAAGAATAGAGGGATGATTTTTGTAAAAACAGCACTGAAATTATATACAGAATAAAAAGCAACATATGAAGAAGGCCAGTTGTGTGTATGTGTATTGTTCTGGCTTCAAAACAAATAGCTAAATGATTCTGTTAGTACCTGTTCAAAGTTTAAAAGAGGTTTGTGTAAGAGAATCCACCCTTACCATAGACATCATAGATAACTTCCAAAGAGGACGACCACGAGATCCGATCCATCCCTAGATGTGTCAGAGAGGATGGGAGGGGCTCGAGCTCATACGCTCCCCGTTTCCTCCAGTACATAAACATTGTAATTCACAAAGCTGTAAATCCTAACTTAAAAAATAAGCACCCCACTAACTGATCTTAGAAAGCTGCTTTCAAAGAAATAACATCCAGTCACACGATAAACAAACACTCTTTGTTGTCTGCAGTAAACACAGAGCTGGATCTATTCAATCTCCAACAATTCTCCATAAAGCAGACACCTGTGGTTACCTCATCTTCTCTTTCAATTAAACTTTCCTTTGATCCCGCTTCACCAGTTCCAAACCATAAAAGTGTGAAACTAGGTACGCCAAAACTTGTCCCGTGTTCCAAACCCGAGCAAATCCTGGCTCCCATTTCCCAGCGACCGAATAAATCACGATTGAAAACATATGACTGATTCCTTCAAACAGTATTTCAAACAAGTGTCAGGCAGTTCCCAACTTTTCAAACATTATTTAATCCTTCCAAAACCAGATTTTTAATAATGTCCCTCCTTGATTGGAAAGACGACGGTGCTTCTACATCATCTTCATCTCGGGAGACCATTCAAGTCAAACTGGCACATTGCAAGTCCCTGCAAGCATTTTGGGCAAGGGTACCGGTTGATGGGTGTTCGACCCACACTATCAGACAAACGTTGCATTCATACAGAGGTAAAGTGCATGCTGGGATTGACAGACCGGACCAGTATGGTAGAAACAAAGATCTCTTGCAAAGCCTTCCTACACAGACTGTGAACTTTGTCTATGATTTGCACAAACAGTAAAAGCCAGACATTTTTCTGCATCGATTAGGAATCCCTTCCTCCTTTTTCTAGAAAGATTTATGCATTACGGCTGTGTGACCGCAATAACATCCACAAAGCGGTCAGCTGTTTCCGTGGATGGACGCCGGCCAGGCTCTGATAAGACTGTACATAACAAAGAAACCTCTACAGAAAGAAGAGGTGTATGCAAAGTCTGAATGACATCATACCCACACGCTCTTTAATCGCTTTTTATGAGTTTGTTTGAAACATGTCGAGGGAACACGTTGGCAGCGTCTTGGCCCTTCTCGTGTAGTGAAGAATTACTGTGAGAACATCCTGTGCTGGATATGGAAGGGAGGGATGATGTAGCGGGGCCATTCAGATGTCCAATTTTGGGATAAGAAATTAGAGGGTAAGGCTGGGGCAGGATCGCTCTTGGAGTCGTACATATGGTAGTAATTCCAACCCTGCTTTGAAGTTGCAGCTTTTTGAAATGAATCGACCCGCCATGTGCTGAAGAACCAGGCTCAGAGAAACCAATTTCATATTATAGGGGACTCAATGAATTTTGGGATTTTTCCTCTGCATCTTCAGAGTCTGTTAAATGTCAGAAGGAATTTAAGTGAACATGCACACTAGCAGATGTCTGTTAGATAATGTAGTAGAGTTTATGTGCAGAAGTGTGACCGGGCGGGACTGGTTGTGTTTTCTTCTGAGTGGAGGGTGTTGACAGGTGGAGAGCAATTTGATGGTCTCTGCATGCCAAAGCAGTGGAAAATAACAGATTAATCTATATTTAGACAGAAAGGCCAAGACATGTGCTATACTTAAATCTAAAATACTACAAATGCTTGAATATGTTATTAAACGTACAATAGAAGAGCTGTGGACCCTTCTATTAAAGAGTTAAAGAGATCCCCTAAAATGTATTTATTTACCCTCATGTCATTCAAAACCTTTATTCTGTGGAACACAAAAGATATTTTAAGAAGTGCCTTGGTGTTTTTTTTTTGTCCATACAATGGTAGTCAATTGGTTATTATAGTTTACTAAAACTGAAACTATCAAATATTAATATTGCTGCTGTCCTTCTGAAACCTTGTATCTCCATATTTTGTGATATTTATTTTTTGGCCTTGAATCATTATGATTAGTCAGCCTTTATGTTTGTCAATGGGTTTTGCAAATATCTTACCAATATAAAGTATTAAAAAGTTCTCAACACCGTATTTAACACATTTTTACTTTAAAAAGTATTAAATACTTGAATTTGCACATCCAAGGTTTCAGAAGTGACGATATATTGATATTATTAAAGAACTTGAACTTAACAATTATTAGAAATTTTGACTCAGCAATAAACTGAAATAAGTTTAAGCAGTAAGACACTAAATTTACTAACTGAAAATAATAAAAAATAAAATAAAATAAACTTTCATAGCAACATAAGAAATAAACAGATAAATAATAAAATGATAAAAGCACATGGGTAGCTGACAAATGTGTCTTATGGTGTGACAGCAAAAAAGGTGCAAACAAAGAAAATAAATCTCTCTTATGCTATTTTATATTATAAATACACAGTAAATATTAATCATTTTGAAATAAAATATTGTTAACAGTTTGTTTTCTACATTTTTGCTGTCACACCACAGGACACATGGCACTTTTTTGGAAATACCCAAATAACAGACATGCTAAAAATTAAACAAAAATTAACAAAAAACCTAAAAAATAAAAGTTGATGAATAAACCATACCATAAAGCTGAAAACAAAACCATAATCAGTCTACAATGGTGCGACATTGTTTGTTTACCAATGTTCTTCTAAACATGTTCTGCAGTCAAACAGGTTTGAAGGGACATGCGATGAAATCAATTTTATTTTTAAGTGATCTTCATCTTAAATATTTGAAAGTTTATACACAGCTTTTAAACCATACGAAGCAACACAGGGCCGGATTTCTGCTACCTCATACCTGCGGGAGGACCATGAAAATAACTGATATGCCTCTTATCTAAACCCTGTTTTTCGAAATCCCCAAATGTTACGTTTACCGCAACAGCATGCGGTATTTAGTGACATAATGAAAAGCTAGAGCGTCTTTCTCTGTGCACAAGCAGATATTAGAGAGCTCATCCCTGGCAGAGACATGGTCATTAACACAACTGAGATCCTCCTAAGACTTAAGCTGATGGTGAGGAGTCACGCTGGCCTTACTAAACTTTACAACAGTATCAGCGGTAGGACATAAAGCATGATCTAAGGCCCTTTCACCATATATAGAGTATATTATTTACACACACATACATTGTACTGTATGTAATACAGTATTACACATGTGACATTTTGGCTCATTGCTTTCATCTAAAACCCTCATGTCTAGATAATATCCTTCAGATATCCTCCTATTTGTTTTCTGGCTCTTTGTTCCTTCAGTAGTACAACATTCATTATCAAAATTAATATTACTTATCACAGCTGGAGCCTGAACTGACGCACCGCACATTCCACCTCCAGGCTGAGGAATCACTCAAGTCGACTCTGGCTGTGTGCACACGTAAATTACTGCTAACCACAATCATTCCACGAGCCTAATCGCTGGACAAGCACTTAAATCAAGGGCAGGACCCGGACGAAGAAGAATATGCTAATAGCGGAGCCTTAGGCTTTACTGGTGCATGATAAAAGTGAGCGGAAAGCTGGACAGAGAGGAGGATGATGGGAAAGGGGATTGTTGGCCTGTAGAGGCAACCGCTGTGAGGGACTACTCATTACATCATCTCAGGACTTGAAAAGCGGAAAGCATTAATGTGTGTGTGTGTGTGTGTGGGGGGGGGGGACGGGGGGATTGTGTCTGGCTTTTACAGGTACGGACATGAAGCAGAGTACAGTAGGTTAACCCTACAGCGTTCCATGTAATCGATTACATTATTGTGAATCTGACAAGCTCATCAGATAATTTTATAGTATTTACATCTAAAAAACCTTACAGTAAGTGAACAAAGCACAAACAGACATGGGAAAGAAATCAGGGGGAATTAAAACCCTTTGACACAACTGATAATAAGCTTAAAGCAGAGGGATTTGACAGTACTGTTAAGGGGAGAATTAAAGGATGAGGAACCCATTTAAAACACAGTCTTCTCTAACAGAGATGCGATGACAAATTTAAAGGGATAGTTCACACATAAATGAAAATTCTTCATCATTTATTCACCTTCATTATATTTCAACCTGAATGAATTTTCTTTCTTCTGCAGAACACAAAAGATATTTTGAAGAATGTCGGTAACCAAACAACATTAACTCCCATTGACTTCCATATAAACACAAATCCACAATATTATTTCTCAAAATATCTTTGTTTGTGTTCCACAGAAGAAAGAGACAGATAGGCGTTTTGAACATCATGATGGGTTAATAAATGATGACTGAGTGAACTGTGCCTTTAAAGGGGTCATATGACACGGCTAAAACAAATATTATCATTTGTTTTAGATGTAACGCAATGTGTATACACGATTTAAGGTTCAAAAACGCTGTATTTTCCACATACCGAGCATGTTTGTATCTCCTCTTTGCCCCGCTTCTCTGAAATTTTACAAATTGATTTTTTACAAAGCTCATCGCTGTGAAAAGCTAGGTGTGCTATGATTGGCCAGTTAACCAGTGCGTAGTGATTGGTCGAATGCTTTCAAGGTTCCAAAGCAATTGTACTGACAGGTACACCCCCCTTATTTGCGTATACATTTGGGCGGTGTTAGTGAAATCATACCACGAACTGACGTAGATTTGTGGGGGTGTGGTTACAAGAGGTGTTTCAGGCAGGTCTGGGTGAGCATTCGCTTTTACATAGAATGCATCTTCTGTTCCGATACTTAAATTTTTGCAATTTTACGTGTCAAATACATGCATGGGCAACTTATAACACATCAAAGACACAGAAAAACACGTGTTCGAGCCATATGACCCCCTTTAAGGTACCTAAAGAGAAGAGAAAGCATGCATCTAAAATGAATGGAAACAATCAGTTAGATACAACAACCAATCAAACTTAAGCAAGCCTGAAGGTGTTTCCGAGAAATCAACTACACACAAGATGCTATGACATCAAACACGTGTATTTTAGGAAAGCTTGAGTGGACTATAGTAACTTTAGCTTCTGGCGTACCACACACCCTTTAGTTCAGGCTTTCTATAAATAAACATTCAGACTTAAAGACTTATTGTGTTGTGATTGCAGAGGTAAATGTAATGACGCAGAAAATGTTTAAATAGATCATAAAGCCCATTATAAACGTGTGTCTATCAATCTGTAAATGCAGAAGTACAAGGCTTTTTTTTAATAAATACATAAACGAGTTCATTTTTACATTAATAAACAAGCAACGAGCAAGCAACACATCATCACATTAAACCCTTCGTATTTTGTACATTATGCACGTACACGCCGATTGCCAACAAAACACAGACGTATGACTTAGTTTGTAACTACATCTATAAGTTTCAAGCGATCTCCAAATCCAGCGTTATATCCAGCGTTTATATAACATCCATCACTGAAAGACACACCTAAACTGTGGCAAGAGTAACGAGCTGCAGCGCAGCCCATCTTGACACAGTGCAGATAATCTTGATGGTAAGCGGGTCTCGCTCGTCGGTTGGCTCGTGGGCGGGCTCTTTCTTTCGCCTTGCCGTGCTTTTCCGGGAGAATGGCCAATAAAAGGAATAGGATCCCTCTTACGAAACAGGGATCCAGACTTATAAAAAACTTTCCGAAAGTTGGATTGCTGGGGAAGTGTATCAAGTACAGAAATACTACGCCATATGACCAACTCCTTTTTTAACAAGACCATGTTAAGCATGAGAAGCCAGCACGTTTAACAGTGTGAAGAAGTCAGAATGCATGACAAAGCATGATACCCGATCTTTAAGTAACAAACTTTGTGTCAATACAGCAACTAACTAGAACAATCTAGCATCCATATTCAATGATTCAGAAAGCCTTAGCAACCGCAAAACAGCCGCACACATTATCCTACTGTCACACTGAACCGGCGTATTTACATAGACAAGCACCTCTTAAATTTATGAATTCATGAATCTACATCACAACAGGCCACTTAACAATTTGTCTGATCCATAACCAAGACTCTCCACAGGCTGTTTTGTTCTGAAACGGTATGAATTGTAGATGTACAACCATATTTAAATGATCTAAAACTGCATCGTAATTAACTCACGTTGGCACCATCAGTGATGCACAAAAATAAAGGCTTTGTTATTAATTCATATGAATGACTTCAAAAACAGACCTGGCACATGCAGAAAAGCACACACGTGTCGTGCACAAAAAAAATAGCTGAAATATATGAATGTCACTCAGTATATTTCAAAAGGTCCGTAAACAAATATTACTGTATGCTAACGTATGGAATGTCAAACCAATACTATTGACTTCACCTGCTGTCTCTACAGAAGTAGTGTGATTAAACCAAAATTGAAATACATTTTTTGTTTATAGTAAAATGGCACAAAATTCAATATAAACACCAGCAAGCCAAGACATGTTTCAGAAATGCAGTTCTGAAGTATTGCCAACATACGTTAATGTTTGACATTGAATTTAGACAGCGTAAGCATCTTTACATCTCAGCTAAAAATGTATTGTTTGCTTTTGATGCAGGTAAATATCATTAGAGAGAAAAGAAAACTTACTGAGACGGAGCCGGATGCCCAGCCAACTTCTAGGCGGTGATTTGTGAAGAATTGGATGCATAGTCCACTTGTTGGGTACCATTGTGTCTGATTTTACTCCACTTCTGCGTTGAGGTAGAAATCCACCCGAAATCAGCTGGCTGAGGGTTCACCAGTGGTCAGATGTGCCTCCTAACATGATGGTTGGAGAATGAACAGTATAGTCTTTGTCTGTAGACACTACCTTATTTCCCTAAATGTAATGTCAATGAGTATACATAACAAGTCACTCCCCAACTTTGAAAAAAAGTCTTATTCTCAGATGAGACAATGTTTGTTGTCCCCTTCAAAGTTTAAAGGAGACCTTCCCTTGAAAATTATCTAAGCCCAACCAGTACATTTCACACATCAACAATCTCTTTAAACAAACCAGAAAAAAACTTTGTATGAATGTTTACTTCAGATCGCCTTTCATGTGCTTCCCCCCAACACTGCACACTACTGCACGCCAAACCAACCTTAAACATATGCATTATTATAAATGCACACAGTATATATGCATACATCAAATGAATGATATATGCATGCACAAATGCATAATGCACAGTAAAAACAGGCCTAATTTTCTCGTTTGCTCTCGTTATATTGTGCTAACGTTACATTGTAACTTCCATGGCTCAGAAAACGTGCGCGGTCAGTTTACATATCCATCACAGCGATTACAATACAGACTCGCAGATCAATGCACTGTTAAATACAATAATACTATTATATCAAAACTCACTCGAACTTGTTGCATCGAAAAGGATCGTTCATAGACCCGCAGAGACGAAATAAGCTCTTCCGTCAAACAGCGGGGCTTTAATTTCACTCTGACATCGCTTTATCTCCACAGAAAGATGCATAATCTACTGCACCATCTCTGTACACATCACCGTCTTCTGTACATATAGCCTTGGCAAAGCAGAATTTGTGTTAATTAGCCCAAAAGTTTTTGCTGCTTGTCTGTTCCCTCTTGTCTGATTCAGCCATGGATTGCGCTTCCCATTCATTCACCTTTTAGTCGACATCCCACTGCACTTTCCGTTGCCACCGATAGAGGCGCTACAGCGCGGTTAGCACTTGTAAAAGTTTGGATAGGGCACCATCTTCCGGTTATTCTATGATTAAAATGCATGTAGGAAAAAATACAAAAAGCGTCTTCTTAAAATTAAAATAAATAGCTTTCGTGGATGCTAAATGTCTTTTTATTGAAATGTGGAGTATGCGCTCTTTGTGTCGTGTGTTTTCATTTATAAGTCAAGAAGAAACCAATGAGTGTTAGTGGTAGGGTTAAAGTGTTGGGCGTGCAATGCACTTTGCCCTTCAGTTTCCTTCAGAAATGAAAGTAAGTCTGAAGGGAACAAGAAGCGACAGACACAATGAAAGCGACGTATTTTGTTATAGTTTTATTGTTTTCAGACATAACATTAACGTCATGTTTTATCATTGAATCCCTTGTATGTGGTTCTGCTGCTGCTGTTGCTGTTGTTGGAGTTTGGTATGCATGGTCTCAGTGGGATAATGTATTGCATTTTGATCATAAACGTGAGAAAACCTCTTCGTTGCATATACTATGCTCAAACATTTACTGTTTTATCGGGTTCCTTTTTTCCAGAAATTTATTCCGGAAGTCCAGGGTTAATCTTTGATTTTTTCCAGGTTTGGAGAAGGATTTAAATGAGAATCTCTACGGCCAACACATCGTGTGGAAAGTTGTACAGAAAGCTGTATCGTCATTTATGACCGACAGTAACCCGAACAAACCGCTCGTGCTCTCGTTCCACGGGACAACAGGAGTGGGAAAAAACTACGTGTCTAAAATCATCGCAAGAAACATTTACAAACTAGGGGACAAGAGCGAACATTTTATCACGTTTATATCTGAACATCATTTTCCACACAAAGACAAAGTCGACATGTACAGTGTGAGTAAATAACGTTGCTTGTTCATACGTCTCCCCTTAACTATGTTGTAAATAATACTATATTATGCTATATAATTAACTGTCAATATTAAATCATATGTATGTTATATATATATATATATATATATATATATATATATAGAATAACAAAGCATAAATGTATTACATTACTACAATATTTTGAATAATTGCAACTTTTCATATATTGAAAAAATAAGCACTTGGTTTCAATATATTAAAATGTATTATTTAATATATTACATTATATTATTCAGTATATATATTTGTTTCATAAAGGTCAAATGTAATCAAATGTACTGTAGCCATTTTACAATTCAAATGAGTTATTCAAAAGTAGATTTTTGATCAAAATCTACTGGAATAACCCGTGGAGCCTGCATTTTCATCATAAACTCACATGACCCACACAGCATAAACCCTTGTACTACAACTAAAACTATTATACAGTTAATATAACATATTTTCACTCAGTACCACTATTTCAGTAAATCGAAACTGTAACTAAAATAGTCAATTTAAGTGCAGAGTCCTTGATATAATTGGCATTTGCATGTATTTTAGGCACAACTAAAGGAGAAGATTCATCAGCACGTATTACGTTTTCCTCGGACCATGTTTGTATTTGATGAAATGGACAAGATGAATCCACAGCTGGTCGAGACCGTCAAACCTTTTCTGGACTATGCGACACATGTAGATGGCGTGTCATTCCGCCATGCAATCTTCATTTTTCTCAGGTGATTCCCTTAGCTTATGGGATAAAGTATCTACACTGAACAAAAGTGTAAGCGTTTTTTATTTGTAGCAATGCAGGTGGCGATGTGATCAACAAAATAGCTCTGGATTTCTGGAAGGCAGGTAAAAACAGAGAAGAACTGCAGATGAACAGTAAGGAGATGGAGACTCAGATCCTTCGAAACATCTTCAATGATAAGAGCAGTAAGTATTAAAAAATGGTTGAAGTGTGCCTAGCCCTTAACACCTACTGTAAATCCTGAATACAGTATGTGGTATGTTTTTACATTTCATTTTTACATCCTTGTCAATACTCATTTTTAAAGAGTGTCTTTTGTGCAGGTGGATTTTGGCACTCCTCTCTAATAGATCGCCACCTGGTGGATCACTTTGTTCCTTTCCTGCCTCTGGAACTGAAGCATGTACGCCAGTGTGTTTTGACTGAAATGGCCAGTCTGAACATCTCTGTACATCATTACCCTGATCTGGCAGACACGGTGGCCAGAGAAATGCCCTTCTTCCCCTCAGATGAGAAAATCTTCTCTGTTAAAGGCTGCAAGTCAGTCAGACAGAAGCTAATGCTGTACGTTGATGACTAAGAGACTTTTCACTTTTGTTTACATACTGTACACGTGCCAGCACTTGACGACTCCTCCAGAGATTTATTCTTTAGATTTACTATCATTGTGTCTGATTATATTTAACCGATTATGCTGTGATAATATCTGCTTTTTACACTAATAGGCCTACAGTAAGTAATAGGGGCTGATGGAAATTATATTCTTCATTCCTTTGTGTCATGAATGATGAACGTTATTGAATGACAGTGAATGAGATTTTGACTTGAAATAAATGTCACCCTTATTTTTACTTTTGTTTTTGATGTTTTTAATTCGTTTTTGTGCTTCGTTGAAAAAAGTTACAACTTGAGTTCCATAAGAAGAAAATATTTAGGATCTGCATTTAACTAATGTTTTTAGTCTGTTTATGCTTTTGGGTCTATGATCTCTTAGTCCTGTAATATAACGTAGATTCACAAGTTCGCCTATGCAGATAATAACAATAGAGCAATGGTAGAAAATGGTATGCGTATTCACCCCCCCTGATCGGGCCGAGTGCACCCGACTGGGATCACTCCCCAAACCACCCCCGCCCCCCCGCACCCCGCGTTCCTGTGGGAGAAGCGGGCTCAAGGAGATGAGCCGGGGTGGTGGAGGGATGCTGAAAGCTGTAGCGAGAACGCAGGTAAGACAGCTTGTCTATTTATAGGAGAGCTCTATAGGGTAGATCATAGGAGAGCTGATAGGGTAGATAGATCAGGGTTGTAATTTCCACTGGGGACAGAGGGGGACATGTTCTCCTCACTTTTCAAAATCTTGTTCGTGTTCCCCTCACTTTTACATTTGTTTGTAATGATTTTTTAACCACACGCCGTCATCGCCACAGAGAAGTACTAGGACCGAGCAGCACACAGAGAGTCTGCCTGTGTCGACGCCTGCATCGCGTGGACACTAAATAGATCACTGGAAGATTGTTTTCAATCACGTGGTTTTGATTTATTCTAATTTGTTTTTACGAGGTCGTTGTTTCGGTAGGCTATGTTAAGCTGTTTACTTATAATGGACGTCTATGGGGAAGCAACGCGTTACGCGTGATTTATTACTTTTTTTTAATACGGCGCTATGGGCAGCTTTTCGCGCGGTTTTTACGGCGTTTGGAATCGCGACGCAAATACTGTTTAAAACGCCATCAAAATTGGCGTTCGGATATAAACGGGTTTAATCTATAGCGTAATTGTGACACCATCGCTTGCCATACGTGCGCACGTGAAACTATCGCGTGCGCACGCGAAAGTCTTCTGATTTTTTATTTTCGCCAACGTCCCTTCCACGGCTCCGTAGCATTTAAAAAAAATCCTTGTTTTAAATAGAGGCCTGCACAAATATGAACAAATAACTATTTCTGTATATGCACAGAATAAAATATATTCATAGGTCTCCAACACAAAAACCCCCAAAATAAGAGAACCTTAAGCACTAACAGCTATACTATATCCAATGTTACCTCAATTCACTTTAGAATACATCAGTCAAACACCTTCTTTTGTGCAGGTGGATTTTGGCACTCCTGTCTAATAGATCGTCATCTTCTAGTGGATCACTGTATAATACCTTTCCTGCCTCTGGAACTTGAGCATGTACGCCAGTGTGTTCTAGCTGAAATGACCAATCTGAACATCAGCGAAGATGATAATCATGATCTGGCTGACAAAGTGGTCGGAGAGATGCCCTTCTTCCCCCCCAGAGGAGAAAATCTTCTCTTACAAAGGATGCAAGTCAGTCAAGCAGAAGTTGTGCCTACATATTAAGCTCTTTTTGAAAAGATTTACTTGTTTTAGTTGTTGTGTTGTGTTGATGAATAGGGTCATTCTTCAATTGGGGTGGCAAATGAGAGGCAGAAACTGTAAAAATTCTTGATTTTCTAAAAATAAAATGTATTGCTATGCATTTAAAATGAGTTTAATATGATATATCCATTAAAATAGCTGCTTAATGACATTTTGATTTTTAAATAATTTTAATCAAACACTGGTGAACACACCATTTTTATTCATTTATTTACGATTTACTATAGAGTCTGTGGTGTTACAAAGAAAGTAACTCCACAGACAAATTAGCCTAAATCCACACTTTTCTAATGGAGGCTGCCATCATGATTTCAAGATCAGGGACAATTTGGAAATTTGATTAAGTATGTATTTATCAACATTTTGATTAAAATATGTCAAATCTGCAAGGTATCAAGATAACACAAAAGACACTAATAAAGTGCAACGCATGAAATTATCAGAAATGTAGCCAACTTTAAGAAAAATAATAAGAAGAATGTACTCACCATGCACCCCTCAGATCAACCAGCACCTGCATTGACCTGTACACAGGAAGTAGTCCAAATACTGTAGATTTCCCCCTTTTCTTAAAGGGACGACATCCATTGTTGTAACACCACAGACATAAATTTGGGGAAAACCACTTATTACAAAATGGACCAGCCACTAGTTTGCGCCTCCAAAAACTCATATTTGACTTAAACATGTGAAATTCTGTAAAGCTGGAAGGGAGTTTTACACACATCTAAGTGGATAATTTAGTCATTTAAAATCAGACTGCATAAACAAGGGATAATGTAGTAGAGCCTATTTTATGACCTGATCTGCTTTTTTCATATTTACCAGCTGGCAATCTGAAATATGGAAGTTCTTTTTGTGAGCTGTCATCTTGCTGGTCAAATGTTCAAACAAACACTTTAAAGTTAACCTGAAATACTGAGATGGTCTTCTTTTGAAATACATCTTCATGGTCTTCTTTTGTTTGCAATTATATAAGAAAAATTTTGGTCTGGTGGTCTTAGGCCCTGGGAAAAAGTCCTTGTTATAAGCAGCAAAAATGAATAAATAAATAAAATAAATAAACAACAATAATTACAATTTTCATAACCATTTTCATTTTATACAAAATTAGGAAAACACTAACTTTGCCAAAAGTATTTATTTCACAACATTGATATGTACTGTAGGCACGACTAAAGCAATGGATTAGTGGAAATGTATCGAGTTTTCCTCAGTCCATGTTTGTATTTGATAAAATGGACAAGATGAATCCACGTCTGGTTGAAACCATAAAGGCTTTTCTAGACTACACGGCCCGTGTAGATGGCGTGTCCTTCCACAAAGAAATCTTCCTTTTTCTCAGGTGATGACTTCGACCGGTAAGATTAAATCTACAGTATAAAAAAATTGTGATCAGAAGTCCGTGATGATCTCTTATTTGTAGCAAAGCAGGTGGAAATGTAATCGCCAATTTGGCTCTGGATTTCTGGAGAGAGGGTAAAGAAAGAGAAAAAATACAGATGAACAGCAAGGGAATGGAGACACAAATCTTTCAAAACATCTTCAATGATAAGAGTAGTATGTATTGTTTAGATATTATTCCACTGTATCTTGATCCTGAATATGTTGTAACATTTTACATTGCATTAAACTTGCTCCTGCATAAATAATTTCATTTGTATTTGACGTGACTTTTGTGCAGGTGGATTTTTGGCACTCAAGCATCATAGATCATCATCTGGTGGATCACTTTATACCTTTCCTGCCTCTGTAACTGAAGCATGTACGTCAGTGTGTCCTGGCTGAAATGGCCAGTCTGAGCATCACCGTTGATCATGATCTGGCAGACAGTGGAGTTTGACTTGAACTGCTTTTTTACTTTTGAATTTCTTTGTCCTTTTTACTTCTTGAGTTAATGCTTGGCGTTAAAAATAATTTCATTTATTTTGTGTCTAGCCTGTTTATCTTTTTGGGTTTATATTTCTCAGTTCTGTCTATTTTTTAAAAAGCATTTCATTTTGAACAAAAACCTGTTATGGTATAATATTTGCATTGTTTGCAAAAAAGTGTTATGTCAGAATACACCTTTTAATGCTAGTCTCTGCTCATCCAAATGTGTTCAAACAAACTTGAGACCTTGTATCCAATAATGCAAATTTTATTGCCAGTGTAAATAAAAATCATTACAGATGCCAGAGTCTTGCATCAGGAATACTTCACCTAAATAATACTTCTGTCTTCATTTATGCTCAAGAAAATGAGAAACATGACTTTGTGATGCTCCACCCAGCTGTGCTGTAGGTGCGGCTGTCAAACTTCATTCTTGAAAAGTCATGAAACGTTTACAGTACTATTGGACTTTCTCATTACAAAATCAACTGAGAAAAACAGCACACGGATGCAACGTTTACAATGAAATCAGAAAAAATACTTGTGTTGTTTGTTCTGTTACCTATTGTAACAGTAGAGACAGGAGTCTTTGACTTTTTCAGTGGGATTTTTGACAACGACAAATTACGACCTTTTAATTCTACAGGTAAGCAAAACTAAATTAAGTTTAATTCGTGATATATTTAAGTCAGTGATTGATAAATTTGCTCTATATGTCATTACCCAATGTTTTTATTGTCAGACTTTGAGAAAGATCTAAGGATGTCTCTATATGGGCAGAACATTGCATTGAATACGATACTGAAAGCTGTGACCTGGCTTATGAAAGATCCAGATCCACCAAAACCGCTAGTGCTTTCCTTACATGGACCAACAGGAGTGGGAAAAACTTACATCACGAAAATCATTGCGAGGAATATTTATGAAATGGGGGAAAATAGCAAACATGTCCACACATTAATAGCCACATATCACTTTGCACACATAATCGAATTTCCAAAGCATGAGGCAAGCATGCTCATTATATTTTCTGATTTTTACATCATTATTGTTGTTTATATCCTATATTTATTTTTTGCTAGTAGTATAAATCAGTCAGTCATGCTGAATGTGAATGGAAAGCATATACAAAGCTGCAAAGTTGCAAGAAGGTCAAGAACAAAGTTTAGCTCAAGTGAGTAATGTGAATAATAGTGCTCACAAGATGTTTAGATAGCAGCCTTGCTTGAAATTAGTGAGACTTGGACCTGGAAACTTTACGTCTGCTTATGTCAAGTGGGTTCTGTTACCTTGCATGGATTATGGGATTGTAATGACATATACAGTATAATTTGGTGATTTTGTATATGCAGGCTCAACTTAAAGCATGGATTTATGGAAATGTTTCAAGTTTTCCACGCTCCATTTTTATATTTGATGAAATGGACAAGATGAACCCACATCTAATAGAGACTATCAAACCTTTTCTGGACTATATGCTCCATGTGGATAGAGTGTCATTCAACCATGCAATCTTCCTTTTTCTCAGGTGATGCACTTAACGTATGGATTTCATCTTATTAGTGATCAAGATTTAATCAAAATGGAATACTACTTACTGCATTCTTAACTGCATATTATATACACTTTTGCACACTGCTATATTATTATTACTATGTTGCCTACTCAGTTGTTTTTAATGTGTTTAAGTTACATATTGTTAGAAAATCAGAAACAGGTGAAACACAACATAATAGTATAATATATTGCAACATTCATCTATTGTAAATTATTCCCATTTCCATTTTTTTTTTCAAAAGGATTTTCCATTTATCATCAGTAGTGCTGTTGAAACTGTTAGAAGTACAGCAATGAAAGACTGATCCAGTCCATAATAAACAATGTTATCTCTAGTCAAGCAGGTGCGAATATGATTAACGAGGTTGCTCTGGATTCCTGGAGAAAAGGTAAAGAAAGAGACCAGATGAACACACAGAGAATGGAGACTCTACTTTATCAAGGAATCTTCAATGATAAGAACAGTATGTTTTCAAACATATTGCATTTCAATTTATTCAAAATAGTTCTTATTAGCAACCCTTGTTCTTAACAATATTTATCACTAAATCAGAAATAACTCATTTCGGCTTATACACACAAAATGCTAAATATTCACCAGTCCATTTCCAAGTTAAGTACAAACTAACATTAGGAACATTAGGCACTTACAGCTATTCTATTTTTTCTTTTTAATTAATTAACTGGTTGTTCCGCAGGTGGATTTTGGCACTCCTCTCTAATAGATGAGCACCTGGTGGATCACTTTGTTCCTTTCCTGCCTCTGGAACGGAAGCATCTAAAGCAGTGTGTTCTGGCTGAAATGACCAGTCTGAACATCACTCATGATTATGATGTGATGGACAGCGTGCTCAAAGACATGCCCTTCTTCCCCCCAGAGGAGGAAGCCTTTTCTCTTAAAGGCTGCAAGACACTCCATAATAAGTTGGGGCTACATATGAAGCTCTAGAAGAAAATATTTTGGCAGCTATGTAAATTTTCTTAATAATTGTGTCATTTTGTTGCTGAATAAAGATATAATGCCACAAATGGCACCATCATAAACTTTTGAGTTGTGTTGTCTGTGAAGGTCTTGTTAAGAAATGCAGAAAATATTTTGGTGCAAAGGTTAAAATAGACACCATAATACCGTCTGCAAATCTAGAATGTTTGTGTACACACACGCACACACACACACACACACACACACACACACACACACACACACACACACATGTCTGGTTTATTATCTCCGTGGGAACAGTCAGGCGTTTTTTTTTTAATACTGTACAAACTGTATATTCTATCCCCTATCCCTAACCCTACCCCTAAACCTAAAGATCATAGAACACGTTTTGCATTTTTAGATTTAAAAAAATATTGTTCTGTACAATTTATAAGCTTTTTTGCCCATGGGGACCTCAATTTTGGTCCCCATGGTGACACGAGTCCCCATTTGTTGGTGTGCGTTCAGGTTTAGGTCCCCACCGGGATATACAAACATGAACACACACACACACACACACACTTAGGAAGAGGGTTATTACAAAAACACTTTGTTGGTTTACATTATTAACACATTAGAACCATATGGTGCAACCATTTAAAACAACAGAATATTCTTAAGTGAACTTTTTTCAAAATAAATAACTAAATGAGTATAGTTATAACAAAATAAGTAACTACATACATTTTGAGCCTAAGGTGGGAATGTGCTCTAGGCATTTATGCTTTCAGTCTTAAAGTCAAGAAAAAACAACGAGTGTCACTAGTAGGGCGTGTTTAGGGAGGGCACAATGAAGTTGTCTCTTCGTTCACTCCAGAAACCATACCTGCAGTCAAAAGGAAACACTGCAAGTAACCCTGACACAATGAAAGCGGCATATCTTGTTATAGTTTTGTTGTTGTCTGACATAACTTTAACATCAGGGGATGATCCCAATTATATCCTTCTGGGTGGTTCTGGGGTTGTTCTTGGAGTGATTATGTTGGCAGTGTTTCAACGGCTGGAAATGTTATTGCCTTTTGATCCTAAACGTGAGCAAACCTTTTTTATACACTATCTTACAGTTTGTTTAAACATGGCTTTATTGTTTTCCCAAACTTTATTTATCAAGTATGAACTAAAATTAGAAAACCGCAAACATTATCATTGCTTTTCCCCAGGTTTGCATAGAGATTTAAATCAAAATCTTTACGGGCAGCACATCGTGTCAGATGTTGTACTGAACGCTGTATCATCATTTATTTGTAGAAATAAGCCGACCAAACAGCTCGCGCTCTCGTTCCACGGGACCACAGGAGTGGGAAAAAACCACGTGGCAAAAATCATCGCTAGAAACATTTATCAAAAAGGAGAGCACAGCAAACATTATATCACTTTTATATCAGGGCATCATTTTCCACTCAAGGACCAAGTGGACATGTACAGTGTAAGTAAATTCAACATGATTATAAATGATTTATATGATTTATACATGATGTATAAATTCAACATGATTTTTCAGAAGTGGGTAGCCTGCTGTTGCAAGGGTTTGACATTTTTAAATGAGTATTGTCTGCATTAATGGGAATTGAAAGAGCATGAACATATGAAATGTTTTCGCTCATTACAATTCAACTGATGTCGTTGTAAGATTTCATCACAGACAAATGTACGATTGATCATGTTTAGAGAAAGAAGACGGTCTTTCTGTATAGACATACTTGAATAACCTGTAAAGCAAGTGTCATAAGCGAATGCTCTGCATACCCAAACCATTTGAAATTGCAGGACTTTCTGAGTAATAACATAATTCTATATCATAACATCCTTGTTTTTTGTTTAACATAAAGCTTATGCAACAAAATATTTATTTGCAAATCTAAGTTACAGAGGGCTTCAGGTGAGCGGCTTTTCTCAGCAGCTTTGGGGCTTGCACTATATTGATATGGATTGTCATTATTGTTGTGCATTTTCTTTGGTTTGTTGGCAGGCAGATCATTTCATGAGCAAGGAAAACTGCACACCCGAGCTAACAGGCAGTCTGCAAATTATGGTTAACTTAAATAAATAATAATACTCGATTAGTTTGAGTATCGACATCTGTGTCTGGTTCGCAATTGGAAGTTATCCAAAAACATCTCAGTAGCTAGTTGTACATTTAAGTAGAGTCTTCCTGACCTTTATGTGTATATCTAGGAACAACTAAAGAAGCAGATCGGGTATCAAATATCAAGTTTTCCTCTGACTATGTTTGTATTTGATGAAATGGACAAGATGAATCCACAGCTGGCCGAAGCAATAAAACCTTTTCTGAACTTCGTACCTTATGTAAATGAAGTGTCATACCACAGAGCAATCTTCATTTTTCTCAGGTGATTCCCTCAAATGGTGTGAATAAATATCAGCACTGCATAATACTGTGACCAAGATACCCTTTTTATTTGTAGCAATGCAGGAGGGAATGTGATCACCAGCACTGCTGTAGACTTCTTGAGTGCAGGGAAAAGCAGAGAAGAAATACAGATGAACAGCAAAGGAATGGATGCTCAGATCCATCAAAGCATATTCAGTTATGAGAGCAGTATGTAGAAAAACACTGCCAAAGTAGCCTTTAGCAGATATCTTTTTTTGTTGTACAAAGTATGAAAAATGTAAGCGATCTTTTTTATTTTACAGGTGGATTTTGGCAGCTGGTTGATCACTTTGTTCCTTTTCTGCCTCTGGAACGGAAACACGTACGGCAATGTGTTCTAGCTGAAATGGCCAGTCTGAAGATCAGTGTACATCATCACCCTGATCTGGCAGACAAAGTGGTCAGAGAGATGCCCTTCTTCCCCCCGGAGGAGAAATTCTTCTCTATTAAAGGCTGCAAGTCAGTCAGACAGAAGTTGATGCTGCACATCAATGAAATGAACATCATTGAATGACAGTGGAACAAACTTCACGTTTCATATTTTATAGAGATACTTCTTGAGATAAAAAGCTATATTAAAGGTTTTCATTTCTCTTTTGTCTCTGTGTATTTTGTTTCAATAATCCTCAGTCCTGCAAAATTAGCAGTTTCCCACCTAAAACACCAGAGGATAAAGCACACATAATGCTTTTTAAAAGCTTTTTGTAAGACACTGACAAAAATCTTTTAAAGAACGTTTCATCAGACGAGTGCACCTGGACTGGAGTTAACTTCAGGCCTGTACGTGTTTGTTTATCGGTCTGGCTAGTGTCTAATAATATTACTATATATATTTTGTTTAATTTAAGTTCATATTAATTTATATGATCATTTTATTGTATAATAATTGCATTAAATAAACGATTTGTTGAATGGGTCCTGTAGTTTTGTGCCATTTAAAGAAACCGTGCGGGACATATCTAGCGGTTGAGCTTGGTATCGCAGTCTAAATTCAAAAGATTGGAGAGGCAAGTTTAGCCAAGTAACGGTCTCGGTTTCTTTTGTTGTTATCAGAAATAATCTACAGGCACTCTTTTGTTTGCGAATGTGTACTGGAAGTTAAGGGCAGTCCACGAACGTGCGCATGCTCGTAACATTTGTTTCTGTTGTTGCTTTGAAATCGTCTACAAGAAAATTATTTTCAATTTAAATATTTATTTGCTAAACAAGTGTTTTGCTTTTGAATGACCATCAATGAGAAAAGGTGTTGTTTTCCTCATAAAGATATAGGTAGGCCCAGAGCCATTGAGAGAGAGAGAGTTCGCGTGTCACGTGATTCATGGAGCCTTTAGATAGTTCCAGGAAGTTATGTTTTCTCTTTAAATGCTTTATTTCTTAAATTTGTTATTCATTAAATGACTTGCGTCTTTAAATGGGTTAAAAGTTTACCTCAGTTGGTCTGTTTAGCCGCACCTCCATGCGTTACTAACTTCCGGGAACTGTTGAGAGCCTCCATGAACCGCCATTGCTGTGAAAAACGGTTCAATTGGAGTCAACGGAGTTGTCGCAACTCTCTCTCTCAATAGCTCTGATGAGGTCTACTTCCTTTCATTAGCGTCACAAAGACACACCCCCTTTGCAGTCAAATCATTAACCACACCCACTGTGTCTATATTTGCTCATTCTACAGCACTAGTTTGAGACTTTGTATTATAACTTATCAGTGTAACTTAAAAAAGAAAATAATGTCTTTTGCTCAAGAATATGGATATAGAAGCCCCATCCAGTTTTACTGCAGGTAGTCTTAACTTAACCTGGCAAAGACTGAACTTCTCATCTTCCCAGTCACTTCATCACAGCACCAGTTTACCATTCAACTAAAATCAGACCACCTTGAAACAGTGTGATCATGCAGGTTTGCACCGCACAACACCAGGAAGACAGAGCATGCAACACGGCTTCTTGTGCAGAACTGGATTGAAACGCTGTCTGGCCAGTCTTTCAACCTGTGCTTTCAAACCTTTGCAAACGAAAATGCAATGAGTCCAATTCAATGAGTCCAAAGCACGTTACACTTATATTTAGGACTTTCATTTACCTAATGTGTTTAGTCTGTTTATGCTTGTCCTGTAATATAACGTAGCTTAATGATTCCCATCTAGGGTGCAGAAAACAAATTGTCCAGGGAACATCAATTTCATTTTTTCAAAGTATAACAAACTGAGAAATACTGTACCGTAGGCTTTTGACATTCAAGGTCATTGTGCTATAAAAACATCCTAAGAGTGCCAGAACATGTCTAAACAAACAAACTGTCTTTATATGCAGCAGCAATGTTTCTATGCAGTAATGCAAATTTTATTGGCAGTGATTCAAGATAAGTTTTTTTGAAACATGGAAACGAGACTGACTTATCTAAAGAACCTTTATAAAAACTGCAAAATCTGCCGCAGGTACATGGACCAGCAGAAATGGGAAAACGTTTTACCAAGATCAGTAGATAGATTTTTAAATTAGAGAAAAGAGCAAATATATCACAGTTATAGCCTCAATATTTAGATAGATGAAAAATATTTTTTCAATTCATTCAGATCACCTTTCTGCAATATCCAACTGCACTTCCTTCTCTCCGCCGCTAGAGGCGCCACAATAAAGATGATGGATGGTTGGATCTTCATTCATTCATTCATTCATTCACGAAATCAGAGTTGAGGTTACCACAAGAGCTCATGTATGGAGTTATATTGCGGACTATATTAAAAAGGAATTGCAAAGTGCATTTGCAAATGCGTTTTCTATTTGTTCGTGTCAAAATTGTGACATAATTCAAACGCAATTGCAAACCGTTTTCATTTGCATTTACGCGAACGTACAATGTCTGCCAAATTTCAAAAGGAAAAGCAAAGTCTATTTGCAAATGAATTACCCGTGTCTTACGAGTTACGACCCTGCCAAATTTAAATCGCAATAGCAATTCCCCATATGCCATTTCACTTCCTCTGGTGTCGCGTATTAAGCCTGCCAAAACTCAAATGAAATCGCAAATCCCTTTGCATTTGCGTTTCCTCCGACTTGTACAGAATCCTGTCAATCAATGGCGGGGGTGGGCTTATTCAATGGGGCGTGTTTGTATCGGGAGGTGACGTCATTCACCGTCGCAGTGGTGTCAGTCAGTCCAACGCTAAGGTGACACTGGTTGTGGCTAAAAGGGTTTCAGCTACAGCTAAAAGCCAAAATAACAATAATGGAACAAATGAGGATCAGATGCAAAGTTTCATATAGAGAAAATCTTTACAATGAATCACAATTGCGGTACTTAACAAGTATAATTTAAAGAAGTTCAACGGGCTCGATAAACAGATGAACACAAACAGTGGTCTGGTGATCTCAATGAGCTACCAATAAAAGTCATATTGAAGCCGTGTGGATTCATCATAATTACATGAATTTCTTAGGTTGGTGCATCAGCTGATGGGCTCATTTACTGCACATGTTGTTGAAAAGGCTGTTCGGAAATTAAATTTTAAATACAGCAACAACTCCATCCAGTAATTTGTAGATGACAGCTACTTCTGTGTCCAGCAAACTCACTAAAACACTGGAGCACAAGTTTGTCTTTGTCTCACTATGTTATGATACACAAATAAAGAGATGTAGAATTCACGTACTTTTGTAATTTATTATTAACTTGTTATACTGTATGCATAATGAACAACAATGATAATGCAGGATGCTGTTTATTCATACAAAGTGAACATGTTTTGTTATGGTTTACAACACGTATTAATCATGATGCAAAATACGGTCACAGTGTTGTCAAGAAATGTCATGTCCTCGCTTTGACTTCGGAGTACTGTGAAAACGAATATCATAAACAAACATGTTTAGAGGAATGTTGCAGAAGGTGATGATTATCCATCCTGCACCGAAGTTTCACATGCTACGTGATGCCGCTCTGAGCCCAGAGTTCCAGCGCGAGTTATTTCCAAACAAAAAACCTGAAAACTGCACTGTTGTAACTTCACTCCTCATGTGTTTAGCTGTATCACATGTACAGTATGTATCTACTTAAGTTCCAGTCGACGGTGAAGGATGTCACTTCCCGATACAAACACGCCCCATTGAATAAGCCCACCCCCGCCATTGATTGACAGGTTTCTGTACAAGTCGGAGGAAACGCAAATGCAAAGGGATTTGCGATTTCATTTGAGTTTTGGCAGGCTTAATACGCGACACCAGAGGAAGTGAAATGGCATATGGGGAATTGCTATTTCGATTTAAATTTGGCAGGGTCGTATCTCGTAAGACACAGGTCATTCATTTGCAAATAGACTTTGCTTTTCCTTTTGAAATTTGGCAGACATTGTACGTTCGTGTAAATGCAAATGCAAACGGTTTGCAATTGCGTTTGAATTATGTCACAATTTTGACACGACAAATAGAAAACGCATTTGCAAATGCAGTTTGCAATTCCTTTTTAATATAGTCCGCAATATAACTCCATACTCATGTCTGAATTTTCCCAATTGTTTGCATGGAGCGTCACCTGCTGGTTAGACATGCGTATAAAAACACACGAGAAGCTTAATTACAAAATAAACACATGATTAGCAAACAAAACAAAGCTGATCAGAGGTCCCCGACAGAAAATATTCACGTTTTAAATCTAACAAGTATGTGTAGCCTACCTAAAATGTAAAAATTGTAGGCTACGTGTTGTGTAATGGGTCAAGAACACAGGGGGCTTCAGATTGTGATGGTGCTTTAGTGTCCTCAATATTACACAAAAGCTATAAGATATTTTGTTTACATTAACACAGAACAATGTGACCGTGGCAACCATTTTAAACATTCACAAGTTACCTTATTTTTAAGCATTTTTAAGGTAGCTATGCCTATTGATACAAAGGTGGGGAAAATAGCCTAGTGCGTTTTATTGAATGTGTGTTTTGCATTTAATTGTAGGAAACCATTCATTAGGGCGATACATATGTTTAGGGAGGAGACTACACTGAGAGGAGGTTATTTTTCAATAAGTTCTATTCAGAAACGAAACCGAAGGAGCCTGGAAGTAACAACCACCATGAAAGCGTCCTATTTTGTAATAGTTTTATTGCTTTTTTCCGACGTAACATTAACGTCAGGTTTTATTGATGTCGTTGTAGGTGTTACCGCGTATATCTACACATTGTTTAAAGGGGATAATTTATTGCCTTTTGATCCTGCACGTGAGTAAACTCTTTTCTCTTTTCCATACATTATCATACACTTAAACATTTATTTGTCATGCGTTTACAGCATTTGTTTTCACATGTAGTGTATATTCTAAAACTACACACACTATATTTTTATATATTTTTTTCAGGTTTCGAGAAAGATTTAAATGAGAATCTCTACGGGCAGCACATCGTGTCGAAAGTTGTACTGAAAGCTGTATCATCATTTATGACCGACAGTAACCCGAACAAACCGCTCGTGCTCTCGTTCCACGGGACAACAGGAGTGGGAAAGAACCACGTGGCTAAAATCATCGCAAGAAACATTTACGAGAAAGGAGACCAGAGCAGCCATTACATCACTTTTATATCAGAGCACCATTTCCCACACAAAGACATGGTTGACATGTACAGTGTAAGTAAATGATCAGTATATTTTTGAAGACATACTTAAATGTTTTTAATTACATATAAACGCTACAGAGCAAATGCACAAAAAATAGCAGAACAGTAAATACAAACATGTAACCATGGAAACAAACAAACGTAAGCCTACAGTAGTACAATCATAGATGAGAATAATAGTATGTCATTGTTCATTGAAATAATAATATGTATATTTAGGCACAACTAAAGCAATGGATTAGTGGAAATGTATCGAGTTTTCCTCAGTCCATGTTTGTATTTGATGAAATGGACAAGATGAATCCACGTCTGGTTGAAACCATAAAGGCTTTTCTAGACTACACGGCCCGTGTAGATGGCGTGTCCTTCCGCAAAGCAATCTTCATTTTTCTCAGGTGATGCCCTCAACCGGTGAGATTAAATACCTACATTATAAAAACTTTGATCAGAAGTCCATGATGATCTCTTTGTATTTATAGCAACGCAGGTGGAAATGTGATCGCCAACTTGGCTCTGGATTTCTGGAGAGAGGGTAAAGAAAGAGAAGAAATACAGATGAACAGCAAGGGAATGGAGACACAAATCTTTCAAAACATCTTCAATGATAAGAGTAGTATGTATTGTTTAGATATTATTCCACTGTATCTTGATCCTGAATATGTTGTAACATTTTACATTGCATTAAACTTGCTCCTGCATAAATAATTTCATTTGTATTTGACGTGACTTTTGTGCAGGTGGATTTTGGCACTCAAGCATCATAGATCATCATCTGGTGGATCACTTTATACCTTTCCTGCCTCTGGAACTGAAGCATGTACGTCAGTGTGTCCTGGCTGAAATGGCCAGTCTGAGCATCACCGTTGATCATGATCTGGCAGAGTCAGTGGTCAGAGAGATGCCCTTCTTCCCCCCAGAGGTGACGATCTTCTCTGTTAAAGGCTGCAAGTCAGTCAGACAGAAGTTGTTGCTGTACATTGGTTAATAAATGAAAAAGACCATAATTGACATTCATGTGCCAGCCAGTAGAAGACACCCTGATCAATGATTTGATTCCTCAGAGTTACTGTGATTGTGTGATAAATGATAATGCTGTGGTAATCTCTGGACTGTTACAGATCATTGGGTGACAGTGGAGTTTGACTTGAACTGCTTTTTTACTTGTGCATTTTTAAATTCTTTGTCTTTTTGTACCTCTTGAGTTAAAGCTTGACCCCATGTAAGAAGAAAAAATATATATTTTGTGTCTAGCCTATTCAGCTTTGGGTTTTATTTCTCACTTCAATAAAAATATGTTATTTTAAAAGCATTTCATTCTCAGCATTGACCTTGCTGTGTCTGTCTCTGCTCATCGAAATTTGTTCAAACAAACTTGAGATTTGTATCCAGTTATACACATTTTATTGTGAGTGTAAATAAAAATCATGAGTCTTGCTCAGCTGTAGGTATAGTTCAGCAATAACTCACATAAATAAAACTTCTGTCTTCATTAATGCTCAAGGATATGGGAAACATGACTCTGTGATGCTCATCAATGCAAGCATGCACAGTACCATCAGACTTTCTCACTACAAATGCAACTTTGAGAAAAACAGCACAGGGTAACTTTTGAACAACAATGAAATCAGTGAAAATATTTGTGTTGTTTCTTCTGTTACCTATTGTAGAGACGGGAGCCTTTGACTTTTTTAGTGGGTTTTTTGACAGTGACAATTTACGACTGTTTGATTCTAATGGTAAGCAAAACTAAATTAAGTTTAATTTGTGATATTTGCTTGATACACACTGTCTGTATGGCACTTATCAATTTAAATATTTTCAGAGTTTAAGGAAGATCTAAGGAAGTCTCTATATGGGCAGCACATCGCGTTGGAAACAATAGTGAAATCAGTGACCTGGTTTATGAAAGATCCAAATCCACCAAAACCGCTGGTCCTTTCTTTACATGGACCAACAGGAGTGGGAAAAAGTTATGTCACTGAGATCATCGCAAGAAATATTTATCAAATGGGGGAAAGGAGCAAACATGTCCACACATTCATAGCCACAAATCACTTCTCATACTATTATTTGGAACAGGATGAAGTAAGTAGTTGTTGTCATTTTTACTGCTTTTTTTTATTAGTGTTAGTGTCAAGTGTTCTATCTTCCCTGTAGATTGCTGTGGAACTACATTTATGTACATTTCCCCTAGCCCCTTTTATTAATACCTTTTTCTATGATAAATATAGACATCCTGGTTATTATAGGTTTACATACACTTGGTTTTTAATGTTCCCTTCTTGAGCTTTAGAAAATGGTTGCAATGTTTTGTAATAGTTGTGTATGATTCTCTTAATTGTCCTCAGTGTAAAAATGTAAATCTTAACATCATACAGTCATATCATCATACAGGAAAGGTGTTAATACTGCAGAAGATGCTGAAAAAGCAAAGAATGTGCAAGACCTGGAGAATTTTTCATCCACAGTGGGCAGTTTAACTAACAGATTTTGCAAGGCATGTGTATACTTATGACCCCAACTTTATGTATGCAGGCTCAACTTATTAAACAGTGGATTCATGGAAATGTATCAAGTTTTCCACGCTCCATGTTTATATTTGATCGAATGGACATGATAAGCTCACATCTGATCAACACCATAAAACCTTTTCTGGACTACATTCCCCATATAGATGGAGTGTCATTCCGTAATGCAATCTTTATTTTTCTCAGGTGATTCCCATAACTTACAAGATTGTTCCTCAGATTTCCCTTAAACCGTAAATCCACCTGTATGAACTATACTAAATTGTATTTTCCATGTAAGATTAAGTGATGTTACATTTAAAATTTCTACACCCATCAAAATTGTACCATTAGTCAAAGATAAGATCTTTTTTACAGCAATGCAGGTGGGAGTGCAATTACCAATTTGACTGTAGATTTCTGGAGAAAAGGTAAAAACAGAGAAGAGCTACAGAAGAGTAAGGAAATGGAGACTCAAATTTATCAAGACATCTTCAATAATAAAGACAGTATGTATTAAAACATTGCTTTGGAATGTATTTAGAAATTGTTTTTATGAACCAATTTTTAGCAGAATTCAACATTCATTAGTCTAATCCAAACCCAAGAACAAACTAAACTTTTTATTACATTGATTAACTCTAAACTCTAGAAAATTATGCACTTAATATTTTTTTGGGGGGGTATTTAACCCAATACAAGAACACATTAACTGAAACACTATCTGTTCTACAGGTGGATTTTGGCACTCTTGTCTAATAGATCGTCATCTAGTGGATCACTTTGTTCCTTTCCTACCTCTGGAACGGAAGCATGTTCGCCAGTGTGTTTTGGCTGAAATGGTTATACTAAACATGACTTCAAATCATTATCTGATAGACAAAGTGCTCATGGAGATGCCCTTCTTCCCCCAACATGAGGAAATCTTCTCTGTTAGAGGCTGCCATGCACTTAAACACAATTTGATGCTGTACAAATATAAAAAAGATATTTTTTAAAGTACTTTACATTTGGAGTCATATTGCTGTCGACATATACATCAGATCCACATCCATCTACATGGCTATACATAGTGTCCTTATATAGACATTCCTGAATAGCCTCTTCAACCTGAGCTGCATTCACATCATAAACTTAAAAATGTCATTATTTAAAAGAGTCATTATTTATGAATTTAAAAAATGTCTTATTTGTAACATAAGGAATATTAACCAATACGTTTTTTAAAGGTTTTTAGTTAGTTTTGGGTCCAAATTCCTCAGTGCTGGCATACAGCCTAGATAAGAGATTTCCAAATAGAGTAAAGACAAAATGATCAAATATACTGTACACCTTAAAGGCACCAAATCATTTCAAAGCCAAATTCATAAACGGAATTTTCATGATTTTGAAAGCATTTGAAAAGTTACTAACAAAGATCTAACATAATAAAATATTTGCATCTACATGTTACAATTTTTTCTCTGAATGCACAGCTACATTTGAATGGCCATTAAAAGGGAAAGATGTTTAGTGTTCTGTTGGACTTTAAAGGCAGTCCTGCATGTTCATAAATTTGAAGAGACAATTTGCTCAAAAGTAATATAAGGTTTTATTTATCAGATGTAAAAAGTACGTAACAAAGCTTTGGGTTGTCAGACGACCTCCAAAAAGCCAACAACAACAACAACCCAGATCATTTCCTGACATGTATATTTATACAGTATGTGACGTCGTTCAATCTTCAGGGGGTGTTCCTTCTATTAGCCAATCTTTATACACCTCGTCCTCCTGACTCCGTCTCTCCGTCACCAGTTTCTGTAAAACATTTTTCTGCAACACTTCTCTTTGCTAATTTTAGGAAGTGCCCCCCGTTTCATATCGCAAGACAACATGTCAAAATACTTTCAATAAAAAACACTCAATCATCTAATACTTTGATTATGCAGCATTGTTTCTTAATCCTATGGTTCAATAAAACACATCAAAACTCATGATTATACTTAAAATGTATGCAATGGATTAATTCATAACTCTGTGTGTGTGTTAGTTGGTTAGACTCGTCAAAACGAGCTGTGATGATTCTGCACGTACACACAGTCAACTTCCTCTCCTGCGGTTAAGCCAGTTCCTGTTTTTCTGTCACAAACAGTCTAATGCTTGACAAAACTTTTCACTGAGCAACACAGCAAACACATTTAAACAAACACAATGCAATGATTATTAATGAAATTCACTTATTGATTATATAGTAATTCCTTCATACTCATATTCTGAATAATATTTCCCACAGTTCCCATAGTAGCTATAATGCCACCACAAAGACACGCCCTAATCCATTCAAAGCCTTAATCACGTCCACTTTGCCTGTCTGCTCATCCAGCAATAATATGTCAACAAATTTGCATTTTTTATACGTAATGTTTTTGTCAGTATTGTTATTGTCAACTCAAGATGCATGTAGGAGAGTTTAGTTCAGCTGTAGGTCTAGTTCACCTAAAATTATATTTATTTCATCAATCCATGTGTTTTTAGTAAATGGGTGTACACCACTGGAGAGAGCACTGTACAAATCTCAATAAACAGCTGTGCAATGACAATTAAGTTCCAACAAAGAGTCTTTTCTAATAAAGTTTTGCTCAAGGATATGGAGAAACGTCACTGTGAAGCTCCACCCAGCTCTACTGTAGGTGCGGTTGTTAAACTTCATTCTTAGAAAGTCATAAATGAATTCTTGTACCATCTCATTTTCTCATTACAAACTTTGAGAAAAAAACAGCACAGGGAAGCAACTTTTGCAATGAAATCAGGCAGGATATTTGTGTTGTTTCTTATGTTACCTATTGTAACAGTAGAGACAGGAGTCTTTGACTTTTTCAGTGGGTTTTTTGACAACGACAAATTACGACCTTTTAATTCTAAAGGTAAGCAAAGTTAAAGAATTTACTTTAATTTGTGATATATTTGAGTATTGTTGAGTATGGTTGATGCATGCTGTCTGTATGCCACTCACCAATGTAAATATTGTCAGGGTTTGGGAAAGATCTAAGGAAGTCTCTATATGGGCAGCACATTGCATTGGAAACGATACTGAAAGCTGTGTCCGGGTTTATGAAGGATTCAAATCCACCAAAACCACTCGTGCTTTCTTTACATGGACCATCAGGTGTGGGAAAAACTTATGTCACCAAGATCATTGCAAGGAATATTTATGAAATGGGGGAAATGAGCAAACACGTCCACACATTTATTACCACATATCACTTCCCACACAAAACGCAGACGGAGTCAGCCATGTATGAAGTAAGTCATGGACTCACATATTCACAGCAGTATACGGTTTCAGTGGCAACAACATAAACAAATATATAAATTACCTTGAATATAAATTCTACCCTGCAGTCTCAACTTAAACAGTGGATTCATGGAAATGTGTCAAGTTTTCCTCACTCCATGTTTATATTTGATGAAATGGACAAGATGAACCCACATCTGATAGAGGCTATGAAACCTTTTCTGGACTACATGCCCCATATAGATGGAGTGTCATTCAGGAAAGCAATCTTCATTTTTCTCAGGTGGTGCAGTTCATTTGTATAGATTTGGGGTTATTAGGGATCTGAGAAAGACTCTGGCTGTGATCAGAGTGCACTTACTTTAAGTCGTAATGTAAGTAATGAAAGACCTATTCCACAAAGAGTCCATGATAAACTGTATCTATTTACAGTAATGCAGGTCAGGATAAGATCGTCAACTTAGCTCTGGATTTCTGGAGGAAAGGTAAAGTCAGAGAAGAAATGCAGATAAACACTGAGGAAATGGAGACTCATATTTATGAACAAATCTTCAACGATAAGAGCAGTATGTATTAAAACATACCGCATCAATTTTCTTTCAAAAATTTCTCTTTTTAACCCTTTTAGAAATAATGTCAAGCTTTATAAGAAATAGTTCCGCTAATGCATGCAATATATAATCATTAGTCTATTTTGAACTTTCTTGTACTTAAAAATCTCTTTTGCTCAGTTTACTTATAGAAACACATACATTAAAGACTGTCTGCTCAACAGGTGGATTTAGGCAGCCCTGTCTAATAGATCAGCACCTGGTGGATCATATTATTCCTTTCTTGCCTCTGGAATTGAGACATGTGCAGTGGTGTGTTTTGGCTGAAATGGCCAGTCTAAACATCATTGATCTTGACGTGGCACACACAGTGGCCAAAGAAATGTCCTATTATCCCCCAGAGGAGAAAATCTTCTCTATTAAAGGCTGCAAGACTGTCAGACAGAAGTTGATGCTTTACATTGATGACTAGATGAAAGAGACATAATTTAACATCATTTAACTAAAATCACTTGTTGTTCACTGTTATGCATTATGAAGGGGAAGGCATAATTTCATGTACCAGAAACATTCATAGATTCACATTCAATTACTGGCATTGTGTGTGTGTGTGTGTGATTATATGTAATTGATTGTGTTATGATCACTTCTAGCTACCTCAACACATGTAAACACACAACCAGGGGGTGTTAAAATTAAACGGCAGTGAAAGCTGACTTAAAAAAATATCTTTTGCTTTTTATAAAACGTGATCTCTAAGACAGAAATATGAAAGGTTTTCTGTGGTAGGGTTCACTAAGTAGGAAGGAAGGAGACTGGGTCGGCGTGGCTGAGAAGAATTTTTCTTTATTTGAATAAGGTAAAAACGCAAAGCAAAAGGAAATAATATTTAAATCGGGCCTCCTGGCACGCAAGCTTTCTCTCAACGTCTTTTCCAGCGTCCGTTCTCTCGGTCCCTTCGAGGACTCTCTCTGTCGATCCTCCCCTTGTGTTGGCTTTTATATTCTTTTCGCCAATCACTGTAACAAGAGACAGGTGTTTACGATCAGCCTTTGACCTACTTACTTCCCGCCAGTTTCCTGTCTCTCTCTCTCTCCAGACTTCGCTAGGCCACGCCTCCCCACATACCCCCGCCGCCCAACTCAGGCCGGGGCCCCATCCGGCCTGCAGCCTCCTCCACCCCCCTCCTGGAGAGAAAGTCGGTTACTGTCATCTGGGTCCCTGGCCTGTGGATCACCTGAAACTTAAGTGAAAGTGAAGTGAAAGTGACCTATTAGTCAGATATAGTGACCCATACCCGAAATGTGACCTCTGCATTTAACCCATCCAGAGAGTAGTGAACACACGCACAGCAAGTGGTGAACACACGTACACCCGGAGCAGTGGGCAGCTATCACTGCAGCGCCCGGGGAGCAAGTAGGGGTAAGGTGCCTTGCTCGTTACCCGCCGGCCCTGGGAATCGAACTGGCAACCTTCTGGTCACGAGTCCGACTCTCTAACCATTAGGCCACGACTGCCCCCGGTTGTAGGGTTAAAGGGTTGTAAAGCAAGATACCAACGGGTGATCCGCGCGTTGGTATCCTTCATTCGGTGGAGCCATTAAAGGGGTGCGTGGTCCGAACAGAGGGTGAACTCCCTCCCCAGGAGATAATAGCGGAGGATAAGAACGGCCCACCCGATCACAAAGCATTCCTTTTCAATGGTGCTGTACATCGTCCCCCTCCTCGAGAGCTTGCGACTGATGTACAGCACCGGCCGCTCTGCCCCCTATACCTCCTGGGACAGGACCGCTCCCAGCTCTCTGTCCGACGCGTCCGTCTGTAAGAGAAAGGGAAGAGCGAAATCAGGAGCGTGCAATATTGGGCCGCCACACAGAGCAGCTTTAACTTGGGTGAAAGCCTGCTGGCACAACTCCGACCACTGGACGGAATCTGGTGCCTCCTTTTTAGTGAGGTCAGTCAGGGAGCTGGTGAGGGTCGAATAATCAGGCACAAACCTTCGGTAATAACCCGCCAGCCCCAGGAATTGCCTCACCTCCTTTTTGGTCTTGGGCCTCGGGGAGGCTGCAATTGCTGCCGTCTTGTCAATTTGGGGACGCACCTGCCCGTGACCCAAGTGAAAGCCCAGATACCTGACCTCCACTCGCCCAATTGCACACTTCTTTGGGTTAGCAGTGAGCCCCGCTCCTCTCAGTGAACTCAAGACCGCATTTAGATGCTGCATATGCCGCTGCCAATCATTACTATAGATGATGATATCATCCAAGTAAGCAGCGGCATATGCCGCATGTGGACGTAAGATGCAGTCCATGAGACGCTGAAAGGTCGCTGGGGCTCCGAATAAGCCGAACGGAAGAGTGACAAGTTGTTGTAATCCAAACGGCGTAGTGAAAGCTGTTTTTTCCTTGGATAAAGGAGATAAGGGGATCTGCCAATACCCTTTTGTCAAATCCAATGTCGAATAAAAACGAGCCGCACCTAGTCGATCAAGCAGTTCGTCAATCCGCGGCATTGGATATGCATCGAATTTCGACACAGCATTCACCTTGCGGTAGTTCACACAGAACCGAACCGAGCCGTCGGTTTTGGGAACCAAAACTATCGGGCTGGCCCAGTCGCTGCTGGACTCCTTTATTACTCCCATATCCAGCATGGCGCATAATTCTTCCTGAACCACCTTCTTTTTGTGTTCAGGCAAACGATACGGCCGGCTATGTACTACCACTCCCGGTGTGGTCTCAATATGGTGCTCAATGAGTGTAGTTCGGCCAGGCAGAGGCGAGAACACATTGGCAAAATGAGCCTGCGACCTGGCAATGTCAGTGATCTGGGACGGTGAGAGGTGATCTCCACCAGGGACCAGAGGGCTAGGTCGAGTCTTTCCTCCCACTAAATGGTTCCAGCCATTTATCCCAATTTTTGGCGTCCTTGTGAACGAACTTTCGGATCATGGTTTTTAACGTACGGTTAAAACGTTCGACCAGTCCATCCGTTTGTGGGTGGTAGACCCTGGTCCGAATCGTTTTCACCCCCAATAACCTGTACAGTTCGTGGAGTGTCCGTGACATGAACGTTGTGCCTTGATCCGTGAGAACCTCTTTGGGGATTCCCACGCGGGAGATTAACGAGAAAAGTGCGTCCGCCACGCTCTTGGCGGAAATATTGCGGAGCGCCACTGCCTCGGGGTATCGTGTTGCATAGTCGACGATGACTAATGCAAAACGATGCCCTCGTGCTGATCACTCTAACGGCCCGACCAGGTCCATACCAATTCGTTTGAAGGGGACCTGGATCAGAGGAAGAGGCCACAATGGTGCTTTTGGGGTGGCCGGTGGGTTTACCAGCTGGCATTCACGACATGCGGCGCACCATCTGCGCACATTCTCGTGGATGCCCTGCCAAAAAAATTGGGCCGTTAGACGATTTAGTGTTGTGTTTTGCCCTAAGTGTCCTGCCATTGGATTTGCATTAGCCGCCTGAAAAAGCATTTCCCGGCGGCTCTTTGGGATGACCAATTGTGTTGTATCCTTCTTTGGCTGAGTGTCTTGGGTCACTAGATACAATCTGTCTTTTATTATGGCAAAATATGGATAGGTGAGCGGGTGCGCTGGTTGGAGAGGCTGTCCGTCGATCGCGCGGACCTGCTCAAACGCGTTCTGAGCGACTCATCTAGAGACTGATCCAGGGGAAAATCATCGCGCGATGAGAGAATCTTTCTCTCAATCGCGCTCTGTTCCCCTAAATCCGTTGTCGATGGTCCCAGCTCTGCCTCTCCAAGCTGCGCCACCGCCCCCCTCCTCTCACGTTTACTCCAAGAGACACCCGCACATAAATACCCTAATAACATACTAAAGTCCAGCCAATTTGTCCCCAAAATTAGCGGATGTCGGAGGTGTGAGTTAACAGCTACCTCAATTTTATGCTTTTTCCCTCTAAATTTGATTGCCAGGGAGACTAAGGGATAGCTCACCACCTCCCCGTGCACACACCTTACCTGAACCTCGCGGCCCGTATCCAATGCCGTAGCTTGAATCACGCCTGGGTGGATCGAGGTTTGGTTACAGCCTGAATCCACCAAGGCCTGATACGTACTCCCCTCAATACTCACACGTATTTGGTACAACCCAGCCTGATCGAGGGCAGCCCGTGGGGCATCGGGGATCCGGATCACCGCACCAATCTCCATAACCAGACAGTTCCTGATGAAGTGGTCCGGGTCACCGCACCGCCAACAGGCCGGCCCAGGCCTACCCGCCGCCCCAGTGGCCGGAACCAGGCCAAGGGATTGGCGAGAAGAAGATGGTGTAGAAAAGCGGGAGGGCGCTGCCCCGCCGAACGTCTCCCCCTGCCGGAGGGTGGCCCTCACGTCCGATAGGAACCAGGGTCCTGGGCCGCCTCGGACATGGGCCGCTACATGCGGCTCCGGACGGGACCTAGGAGAAGGAGAGACCAGAGTGGAAGAGGGGAGGAGAGAGGTTTGAGATCCGCTGACCCCACGGCATGCCGCCATGTGATCCTCCGCCAGCTGGACAGCCTGGGACAGCGACGCCGGCCGGTGGCAGTGGACCCGCTGGGCGGCCCCCGCGGGCAGCCGTCCCACGAACTGCTCCAGTACCACTTTCTCCACCGTAGTGTCGACGTTGCTGTCGCCATCCAGTAGCCATTTGCGGCAGGCATCCCAGAGCTGTTGGGCAAACACGAACGTGAAGGCCTCCGGGTCATCCTGGGGCCCCATCTTGTGGAGCAGTATGGGAGTCGCAGGGACGGCGGCCGCTGGTGCTCCCTCGGTTTGCCTACCTTGAGCAATCCAGCTCCGGAAGAGCTCGCGGTAATCCACCTGGGCCTGGAAGAGTCTCTGGAACCTCTTCTCCTGATCTCCTTGTGGGCCCAGCAGGGCTTGATGTTGTTCCTGATGGAGACCTGCGAGCGCATGGATTACCTCCGCAAACGGCGAGGCTGGCGGGTTCTGCATAGCGGCGGCATTCTCCTACCTTCCCGGGTTTCGGCACCACTGTGGTAGGGTTCACTAAGTAGGAAGGAAGGAGACTGGGTCGGCGTGGCTGAGAAGAATCTTTATTTATTTGAATAAGGTAAAAACACAAAGCAAAAGGAAATAATATTTAAATCACATTTTCATTTACATTTTATGTTTAGTTTAGCTGTTGTTAGGGTTTTTGACAACGACAATTTACGACCTTTTAATTCTACAGGTAAGCAAAAGTAAATTAAGTTTAATTTGGTGATTGATAAATTTGGTCTGTATGTCATCATTACCCAATGTTTTTATTGTCAAGAGTTCGAGAAAGATCTAAGGAAGTCTCTATATGGGCAGCACATTGCATTGAATACGATATTGAAAGCTGTGTCCGGGTTTATGAAAGATCCAGATCCATCAAAACCACTCGTGCTTTCTTACATGGACCAGCAGGAGTAGGAAAAAGTTTTGTCACCAGGATCATTGCAAGGAATATTTATGAAATGGGGGAAAAGAGCAAACATTTCCAGACATTTATAGCCTCATATCACTTCCCACACAAGGACCAGGCAGAGGAGTATGAAGTAAGTCTTGTTATTTTATATTTACAGATGGCCTTGTCCTAGTACAAGGATTAGTGCTGCGTACCATAAATCATGCTCCCACGGGTCTACATCTATTAAAACTTATAAAGCTTACTTGAAAGCAAGGTTGATGCAGGCTGGTGGGCCAGGGTTGGCTTGTTGTGCATTTGCAAATGAAAATGCAAGATTATGATTACACTTAAAGTCTGTAGAAAGATAGACCTCCAGGAGCTGGATTAGGAGGAGGTAGAAAAGGACATTTGAGGTCTTTTAAAACAGGGCGTAAAGAATAGCCTCATTTGAAAGTGACCTATTGGTCAGACATGGTGACCCCTACCCGAAATGTGACCTCTGCATCCAGTGAGTAGTGAACATACACACAGCAAGTGGTGAACACACGTACATCCGGAGCAGTGGGCAGCTATCACTGCAGCGCCCAGGGAGCAAGTGGGGGTAAGGTGCCTTGCTCAAGGGCACCTCAGTCGTTACCCGCCGGCCATGAGAATCCAACCGGCACGAGTCCGACTCTCTAACCATTAGGCCACGACTGCCCCGTTTGGGATTACAATAGTTATTTCTGTACATGCAGGATCAACTTAAACAGTGGATTCATGGAAATGTATCAAGTTTTCCTCACTCCAAGTTTATATTGGATGAAATGGAAAGCATGAACCCACATCTCATCAGCACCATAAAACCTTTTTTGGATTACAACATCAATGTGGATGGAGTGTCATTCCATAATGCAATCTTCATTTTTCTCAGGTGATGCTCTTCATTATTCTTTTGATGTTTGGGTTTGATGTCATTAGGGATCTGATCAGAACGGAGTACTAGTGAGATGCCCTTCTTCCCCCCAGAGGAGAACATCTTCTCTGTTAAAGGCTGCAAGACAGTCAAACAGAAGTTGTTGCTGTATAGTATGCTCTAGATGATTTTAGCAGCAATACTAAATACAAAATCTGAATTTTTTTAGCTTAAACACAACATGCAAAATATTAATTACTACATGAATGTTGATTGAACTGACATGTTATTTAACTTACCAGTGTTCTGAAAAAGACATAACATGAGTAAGAAAGGTCTGGGTAGGGCGTTGTTTGTATGTTTGTTTACATTATTAACACATTAAACGAAACAGGTACAACTATTAAAAACAACAAATGCTTAAGTGAACTAACTAAAAAATGAACATCAGGGGATGATTTCTGTGAGACCTTTGTGGGTAGTTCTATAGCTGCTGCTGCTACTGGCGTTTTTTTAGCAATTGTATTTGCAGTGTCTCCTGAGCCGAATAATATATTGCCTTTTGATCCTAAACGTGAGCAAACCTATTCCATATACTACTTTGTATATCTTACAGTATGTTTAAACATTTTCTCTTTCCTCCTTTTTAAAGTTTTTCACAAACTTTATTTGTCAAGTTTTACTAGTATGTAAATACAATTTTAAAACTACAAATAATATCATTGTTTTCCCCAGGTTTGGAAAGAGATTTATATCAAAATCTTTACGGGCAGCACATCGTGTCAGATGTTGTACTGAAAGCTGTATCATCATTTATGACCGACAGTGATCCAAACAAACCACTCATGCTGTCTTTCCACGGGTCCGCAGGAGTGGGAAAAAACCACGTGGCCAAAATCATCGCTAAAAACATTTATGAAAAAGGAGACCAGAGCAAACATTTTATCACTTTTATGTCTGAGCATCATTTTCCGCTCAAAGACAAAGTCGACATGTACAGTGTAAGTAAATTATGTGAATTTCAACATGACTTTTCAGAAGTGAGTAGCCTATTGCAAAGATTTACTTTTTAAATGAATGAATATTGTCTGTATTAATGGGAATGTTTAAGCAAGAACATATGAAATGTTTTTGCTCATTTAACTTTTACAATTCAATTTAGTCGATGTAAGATTATATCGCAGACAGACAAATTTATGTTTGATCATGTTTAGAGAGCCTGTAGACATATTTGAATAACCTGTATAGCAGGGGTGTGTAGTCCTAAACTGTGAATGCTCTGCATACCCAAACCATTTGAAAGAATAAGTACAGGACCTTCTAAATAATATTACCTTTTCTATATGAATTTCCTTGTTTTTTGGATTAATATAAAGCTTACATAATAACATGGTGCCTACACAAGATGTTAATACAGTATTTGACCTAACAATGTGTTAAAACAACCCAGTTCATTTATAATCCAACAACTGGGTTTGTCCAAATTTGACCCAACGCTGCGTTGAAACAACCCAACATTTTTTGCAAAACTTTAGCAAAAAGTCTGTGCTGATAAGCAGATTTTCTTAGCAGCTTTGACTCTTTGCCATGATTGCTATGGATTGTCATTGTTGCGCATTCTCATTAGTTTGATGGTGCTTTTGCTGCAAGATAACACAGCCAACTATGGAAATCCTGAAAAAGTCCTAAATAATAATACTTGATGAGTTTGAGTATTGACATCTGTGTCTGCTTTGCAGCTGGAAGTTATCCAAAAATATGGCACTTGCTACCGTAATTTAAAGGGATACTCTACATCATTGACTACCATAGTAGGAAAAATTATTGGATCGTTTTTTTGTTCTGTTGAACACAAAATAATATATCTTAAAGAATTTAGGAAAACAAACAGATAGGGCACCTTTGACTATACCATTTAAACTTTTCCTATGGTAGCCAATGATGTCCCAGAAATGCCAGTTGCTGACATTTTTCCAAATATATTTCTATGTATTCGTCAGAACAAAGAAATTTGTACAGATTTAAAAAAAAGTAAATGTCATCATTTATATGTACACTGAACTGTAAATGATGACAGAATGTATACATTTTTGGGTAAACTGCCCTTTAAGTGCAGGGTCATTGATCTAACTGACATATACGTATACTTAGGCACAACTAAAGCAGCAGATTCATCAGCACGTGTCGAGTTTTCCTCGGACCATGTTCGTATTTGATGAAATGGACAAAATGAATCCACAGCTGGTTAAAGCACTCAAACCTTTTCTCACATAAATGAAGTGTCATACCACAAAGCAATCTTCATTTTTCTTAGGTGATGCCCTTGATTGGTGGGATTAAATAAATGAAGCGCATAAAACTGTGACCAAGAGTCCCTTTTTATTCGTAGCAATGCAGGTGGGAAGGAGATAGCCAAAACGGCTCTGGACTTCTGGAGCGCAGGTATAAACAGATGAAATACAGGTGAACCACAAAGGAATGGACACTCAGGTCTTTCGAAACGTCTTCAATGATAAGATCAGTATGTATTAAAAGGTTGCCAAAGTAGACTTTATAGCAGATCTTTTTTTGTTGTATGAAAAATGCAATTTTAATGTCATTTTTACAGGTGGGTTTTGGCAGCTGGTTGATCACTTTATACCTTTTCTGCCTCTGGAACGAAACCACATACGGCAATGTGTTCTAGCTGAAATGGCCAGTCTGAAGATCAGTGTACATCATCACCCTGATCTGGCAGACAAAGTGGTCAGAGAGATGCCCTTCTTCCCCCCGGAGGAGAAAATCTTCTCTGTTAAAGGCTGCAAGTCAGTCAGACAGAAGTTGATGCTGCACATCAATGACTAGAAAAAAACACGTTCATGTTATTTTATTCCATAAAGTTACTGTCATTATGTCTGATTATACTGAATTGATTCTCCTGTGATGATCTCTGCTTCTACACAATGTAAATACAGTACCAGGCGCTGTCTTTTTCTGTCATGAGATGAACATCATTAAATGACAGTGGAGCACATCATCTTTTATAGAGATAAAAACTTGAGATAAAACTTGACACCTTTAAAAGGGATATATTAAAGCTTTTCATTAATCTTCTGTCTGTGTCTTTTGTGTCAATAATCCTCAGTCCTGCTAGATTGCAGTTTCCCACCTATCCAACACATAATGCTTTTTTTCAAAGCTTTTTTTTAATGCATGACAAAAATATTTTATAATATAATACAATTATTTGCAATTTAAATGTTATTTGCTAAACAAGTGTTTTATCAGAATTCACATAGCCTATACGTTTGAGTGACCATCAATGAGAAAAGATGTTCCTCACTAGACTTCAGCATCACAAAGACACGCCCCCTTGCTATTCAAATCATTAACCACACCCACTGTGTCTATGTTAACTCATTTCACAGCACTAGTTTGAGACTTTGTAAACCATATTAAAGATTTATGACTTATAAGTGTGACTCAAGAGTGGTGAAGAGATATGGAAACTCCACCCAGTTTTACTGCTGGTAGTCTAAACTTAACCTGGCAAAGACTGAACTTCTCATCTTCCCAGTCACTTCATCAGAGCACCAGATTACCATCCAACTAAAATCAGATAACGTCAATAAAACAGCGCGATCATGCAGGTTTCTACCGCACAACATCAGGAAGATCAAACCGTTCCCAACAGAGCATGCAACACATGCTCTTGTCATTTCCGAACTGGATTACTACAACGCTCTTCTGACCAGACTTTTAACCTGTGCTTTCAAACCTATGCAAACGATTCACAAAACCTGGGGGGCCTGTATTCACGAAACATTTGATCTTAACACTAAGAGCTCTCCTAAACAGCAGTAACAGTTTTTAGTTAAGAGTTTCCACTTTAAACCTATTCACAACGCTGCTGAGAGCAACTTTTACTAAGGAACAGAAAGAAATCTTAAGCTAAGAGAAAGGGCGGGGTTGACCTCGTTGCTATGGATGATGTCAGCAAGCTTACTATGACCACAGTGATTGGCTGATAGAGGATGGGTCTCCGTCAGTCATTTATAGAAATATTATAGAATGAGGTCTCCTAAACATTCCACTTTTACTGTTGCTTCTGCAGTTCTTGTAATGTTTTTGTATGCCATGTCTCAGACACATAATGTAACGCGTTTTGATACACTATGTTTAAAATATTACTCTTCCCTCCTTACATTCCAAATGCTTTTTTGTTTTCACAAAACTATTTGTTTAGCTTTACTAAGAGAAGCATGTAAATTTAAATTTACAGTTTGCAAACTACAAACACTGTCTTTGTCTTATCCCAGGTTTGCAAATATATTTAAATGAGAATCTCTACGGGCAGCACATCGTGTCGAAAGTTGTACTGAAAGCTGTATCATCATTTATGACCGACAGTGATCCAAACAAACCGCTCGTGCTCTCATTCCACGGGGCCGCAGGAGTGGGAGAAAACCACGTGGCTAAAATCATCACAAGAATCATTTACACAAAAGGAGACCAGAGCAGCTATTATATCACTTTTATATCAGAGCACCATGTCCCACACAAAGACAAAGTCGACATGTAAATGTAAGTAAATGATCTGAATTCAGTATGACTTTAGAAGAGGGTAGCCTACTGTTGCAAGGGTTTGTTCATTAAAGGTTTAAAATAATATTGTTTTATCATAACTGGGAACAATTAAAACATGAGATGTTGTCACTTATCTTACTTTTAAAGTTCAACTGAATTGTCGCAGACTAGATCTATAGTCTTTCTGTAGACATACTTGAATAACCTGTGTAGCAGGCATTCGTAATTCTATCGTCAGGGAATACACACAGAGGCTTGGATAGACAAGACGGAACTGGATATTTATTGAAGAAATAACAAGTCAATTCAGTTTTATTTATATAGTGCTTTTTACAATGTTGTATTAAGGAAAAAAGAAAAACACAGAAATAGGTAGAATACAGTACAGTGGTATTATAGAAAGAGTAAGACCATTCTAATAAGGCAATGTTAATGTGTTGTACACATAAATACAGAATAAAAGTGCTTTTAGTGTTTTTTTCATCTATGAATTGGCCATGTCATGTGGTGCGACCGTGATTTGTTAGAAAATGTGCAATTTACATATTATTTGCCATCAAGTGTTTTATCACAATGCACATACTTTTGAATGGCCATTAATGAGGAAAGATGATGTTTTCCCCACCAGAGGTATAGCTACTTCCTCACTATACCTGTACATCAGCATCACAAAGACACACCCCTTTTCCAGTCAAATATTAACCACTCCCACTTTGCTCATTCTAGCTAAAACACTAGCATTAAAGCTTACTTTAGCACATGGAGTGACTTTAAGCAAAGCTCCACCCAACTCTAGTGTCTGTGCGGTTGTCAAACATCATTCTTAGACAGTCTTAAATGAAAACATGTACAGTACTCACTGACTTTAACTTTAAGAAAAGCAGTGCAGAGAAGCGACATTCACAATGAAATCTCGAAACATATTTGTGCTGTTTTTTGTGTTACCTATTGTAACAGTAGAGACAGGAGTCTTTGACTTTTTTGATGTTTTTTTCGACAAAGACAATTTACGAGCTTTTGATCCTGACGGTAAGCAAAACTAAACTAACTTCAATAGCTGACACATTTTGTCTGTATGCCACTAACCAATGTTAATATTGTCAGACTTTGAGAAAGATCTAAGGAAGTCTCTATATGGGCAGCACATTGCATTGGAAGCGATACTGAAAGCTGTGACCTGGTTTATGAAAGATCCAGATCCACCAAAACCGCTAGTGCTTTCCTTACATGGACCAACAGGTGTGGGAAAAACTCATGTCACCAAGATCATTGCAAGGAATATTTATGAAATGGGGGAAAAAAGCAAACACGTCCACACATTGATAAGCTCATATGACTTCCCACACAAATCAGAGTCAGCGGTGTATGAAGTAAGATATGCACTTTACTGATGGGTATTATGTATTCTAGGCTTGAAACAAGGACTGCATGATCAGGGTTGGATATAAAATCTATAGAGAATAGGACTGAGTAGTCTAAACAAGAGGATTTGATGTCTTGCGAAAAAGGCAGTAAACGATAACCTCATTAAAGGATTTTAATAATCACATAGAACATTTAATTTGTTATTTGTGTACATGCAGGATCAACTTAAAGCGTGGATTCATGGAAATGTATCAAGGTTTTCTCGCTCCATGTTTGTATTTGATGAAATGGATAAGATGAACCCACATGTGATTGACATCATTAAACCTTTTCTGGACTACGTGCCCCATGTGAAGGGAGTATCGTTTCACAATGCAATCTTCATTTTTCTCAGGTGACAACTTTGACCATATTAGTCACTGATCAAAAAGAAATACCAAACAAAATGAAATTCCTGTCTCTAAAAATAATGGGTTGTTTTCAACCTATGGTTGAGTCAAGACAAACCCAACCTTGGTGTTAAATTAACCCAGAAAATGTTTATATTATATATATTGAGCCCATTCTCATCAATTGCGTATGAATAACATGCGCTGTTGCAATATCGTGTCATACGTAGGCCAAAGTTCAATTTTGCATGCATACAATACGCCTATTTCTGCGTACATATGATACGCCAAATTTTGCGTGCGCGCATTTAAACGGCAATTTGTCTTATTAACCTGTCCCCTAACCCAAACCCTAAACCTAAGCTTAGCGTACGTGCATATTATTGTCACGAAATACGGAGTGGAAGAACCCAGATGCAGGCAGGCATGAAGGGGTAACAACACAGGACTTTAATATAAATACAAAAACGTAAAACAAAAACCCACGGTGGGGAAAACAAGACACAATAACAGGGGAAATGAAATAACAGGTAAACAGGAACATAAACTGACTAAACTAAACTAACAAAGACTAAGCACAACACTAGACCAAATACAATAAACTAACACTAACTAGACTCACTGAAAAAAAATCACATACAGGAACACGAGCATTGAACATGAGCATTAAACACGAGCATTAAACACGAGCATTAAACACGAACTGGACAGCACAAGGCATACAGCACACACACATGCAATACACGAGCACAGGACAAAGAAACATGAGGGCATTTATAGGGAAGACAAACGAGGGATAACGACACAGGGCAGGTGTGGGTAATCAAACACTAAGGGAAAGATAACAAGGAAACGAGAGGAGCGGGGCCAATGACGAGACACTGGAGAGAACGCATTTTATTGTCAAAAGGACAATAATATGTTTCTCTCCACACATAACCAAAGACTTTGTCATGGCTCTGCTACAGGACCAAGAAAAACATGACTAAGGAAGCAGAGCCATGACAGAAGCCCCCCCTTTAATGAGCACCTCCAGGTGCTCACCAAGGGGTAGACGGACGAGACAGGGCAGACTGAGACAGTGACATGACAAGACAGAACAACGAAAACAAAATCAAAGGCAAACAAGACAAAATTATCATGGGGTTGGGGTGACACAACAAGAATAACAAACATGGGAGGGGGGGTGGGGCAAAACAAGAGTTCATGGGGGGAACAAAAGAGTCCAAGGGGGGAACAGTTCTAGTCCCCGGCTGCGCTCGAGGGCGCGTAGTCCTAGGGGACTTAGGGGAAGTCCTGGGGGGACAGTCCTTGACCCTGGGGGTCTCCCCGGGGCCGGTTTGGCTGCTGGACTAGGGACCGGCTGGAAGGCCGGCTGGGCAGGGCTTGACGCCGGCTGGAAGGCCGGCTGGAAAGGGCTTGACGCCGGCTGGAAGGCCGGCTGGAAAGGGCTTAACGACGGCTGGAAGGCCGGCTGGGCAGGGCTTGACGCCGGCTGGGACGCCGGCTGGATCACCGGACTGGATGCCGGCTGGATCACCGGACTGGATGCCGGCTGGATCACCGGACTGGATGCCGGCTGGATCACCGGACTGGATGCCGGCTGCACCACCGGACTGGATGCCGGCTGCACCGGACTGGATGCGGGCTGCACCGGACTGGACGCCCCTCTCCGTTGCCTTTTCTTCTTCAGCCGAACCACCCGACTGGTGGTCGGCTGAAGGAATGAGGTGAAGGGCGCATCTGGCTCCGGGTTGGACGCCTCCAACGAGGAACTCCAGGACTCCCTCCTTCCTCGCCTGCCTCGAAGGCTGACTGGTGGGGGAGAGGCTGCAGGGAGTGAGACGGACGGTGAGGTGATGCCCACGACTCCGATCTGGATGGCACGATCCTCCGGGATCGTGACCAACGGGGACGGAGACTTGGAGTGAACTGAGACCCCTGGCGCCGACCGGTTAATGGCATATCTGACCACATTCTCGAAGCGCAGCGGCCTCAGCATCCTCATCTCCACCCGCTAGATCGGATCGTTTAGGCCACTGTTGTAAATCACCGTTAGCTCCGCCTCACCAAAAGCCATATCCTCTGCAGCCTCCAGGAACCTCTCTGTGTACTCCACCATGTCAGCCTCACCCTGACGGATGCTACAAAGGAGGTGAGCCTGGCGAGATCGGAGGACGTCCATAGTGCTGCCTGCTGGGTTCAGCGTTGGCTCGTGTATTCTGTCACGAAATACGGAGTGGAAGAACCCAGATGCAGGCAGGCATGAAGGGGTAACAACACAGGACTTTAATATAAATACAAAAACGTAAAACAAAAACCCACGGTGGGGAAAACAAGACACGATAACAGGGGAAATGAAATAACAGGTAAACAGGAACATAAACTGACTAAACTAAACTAACAAAGACTAAGCACAACACTAGACCAAATACAATAAACTAACACTAACTAGACTCACTGAAAAAATCACATACAGGAACACGAGCATTGAACACGAGCATTGAACACGAACTGGACAGCACAAGGCATACAGCACACACACATGCAATACACGAGAAACATGAGGGCATTTATAGGGAAGACAAACGAGGGATAACGACACAGGGCAGGTGTGGGTAATCAAACACTCAGGGAAAGATAACAAGGAAACGAGAGGAGCGGGGCCAATGACGAGACACTGGAGAGAACGCATTTTATTGTCAAAAGGACAATAATATGTTTCTCTCCACACATAACCAAAGGCTTTGCCATGGCTCTGCTACAGGACCAAGAAAGACATGACTAAATGAAGCAGAGCCATGACATATTATACCCTAACCCAAACCCTAAACCTAACAGTATTATTTTAATTATTTCAGTGTTTCCTCTTCATGTACGTTTCAAAATGGCTGCTCTCCACCGAGGTGCATGCAAACATTGCCGTATCATATAAACGCAAAGTCGAACTTTGGCTTAGGTATTACACGATATTGCAACAGCGTGTTATTTATACGCAATTGATGAGAACGGGTCGATATATTACATATTAGACCTACCATAGAGTATTCTGTACAATTAGTTTGCAGTATTGCATATACTGTTTTATGTTTAATGTGTAACTGTTCGAAAATCAGGAGCGAAAGAAAGATTGCAAGTTCAATTCTTTTTCATTAATCATCAGTCATGTTGTTGTGAATGTTGGATGTACAGCAATTTAATAATTAGCCCAGTTCATGATAAAATGTGTTATACAGTCAAGCAGGTGGGAATGTGATCAACAACTGGACTCTGGATTTTTGGAGGAAAGGTAAAGACAGAGATGAACTCCAGATGAAGATCATGGAGACTGAAATTTATCAAGACATCTTCAATGATAAGAACAGTATGTACAGTATGTTTAAACCATATTACATGTGAGTGTATTTCATATAAATAAATATAAAAACATTTGTACACACACAGAAAACAACATATCCATTAGTCCATTCCAACGCTTTTTTTAAACCGTCAACACATCAAAAAACAAAACCTCCAAAATAACAGAACATTAAGCTGTTACAGCTTTGCTATCCTGTTTTTACTAAATATACTCGTTCTACAGATGGATTTTGGCAGTCCTGTCTAATAGATCATCATCTGGTGGATCACTTTATACCTTTCCTGCCTCTGGAACTGAAGCATGTGAGGGAGTGTGTTCTGGCTGAAATGACCAATCTAAATGTCCCTCTAGATCATAGACTGGCAGACAGGGTGGCCAGAGAAATGCCCTTCTTCCCCCCAGAGGAGAAAATCTTCTCTGTTAAAGGCTGCAAGTCAGTCAGAGCAGATTTGGTGCAATATGCTTGGTGCACGAAAAGTTGGTGCAATGATAATCCGTGAGTTTTGTATGTCTTCTGTTGTGCTATAATCAGACAAGGTCTGATAGACTGCACATTAAACTGCTGAACATATTCTAACCATGTGTTCCAAAACACTAACTGGAATATAAATGATACATTTGCAAATCAAGCAATTGCACTGACTTCCAGTAAAGTATCGAGTCGATTTTAAGATTCTGTTACTTACAAGGCACTCCATAATCTTGCACCCCTTCACATGCTCTCAGATCTTCATCTTCAATTTCTCTTGTGGTACCTCGGATTCGAGTGTTTGTTGTGTTTTTTTTTTTTGTCTTGTGCAGTGATTTGTACTTTTATTTTATTCTTTGCCTGTTTGTGAGGTGACGTTTGGGTCTTTTGAAAGGCGCCATTAAATAAAATGCATTATTATTATTATGTACTGTATGAATTAATCTATCTATGTTGTTTTGTTTGTTGACTATTTAAGTAATATTTTATTTGTATCATTACTCATACTTTTAGTTGATAAAATTATTCCAGATAGATGCCGCTGATAATAACAGCTGATAATAAATGTACAGACAGAATTTTGGAATGTGGTTTTTCTTGAAAGTTGTCATGTAAGTGGCTGGATGTCAACACAAAAGTCATGAATCGTTTACTTCATATATCACAGTCAGCATTTGGTTCAAAAACATATACAAAGCACCGAAAGAAACAGCTCCTCCCACATAGAGAGAGAGAGAGAGAGAGTGTGTGTGTGTGTGTGTGTGTTCAACAGTAGCAGACAGTTATATCATGTGGATACTGGATAATATTAACGCGCTCGTGTCGTGGTGAATGAACACTTCATTCAGATGAATGGATGAACTGCGATCAGCATTAGATGCGGTATATTCTTCATTCATTCACGACTCGTCTCATTCTAATGCCCTGTTTACGATATGCACGAGCTAAGCTGGCTAACAGGCTAGCAACGGACGTCTTACATTCGCCAGATGTCGTTTTAACTGCATGTCATGTTTTATTATTACCCGTTCTGCACATTTGACTGTCTTTACTCACCTGACATTGTGTCCTTGCGCTTCACGTCACGTGTTTTGCATCAGTCTGCCCGCGCGCGATCACGTGTCACTGACATCCATTACAAACTTCAGCGTTTGCATGACAGCTGCGAGTGTTCGCGTGTTTATCACGGATGAACCGTTTCACCAACCGTGATGGAGATGTTTTCATTTATTTTATATGTGACCGTGGATGTCGTATCATGAAGACTCAACAAGAAAATAATCATTTAAAGATTTTGTTCTGCAATATTTGTAATATATTCTTTCTATCTGAAATGATGATATTTAAATGTCTATGTATTTTTTTATAACTATAAATTGTTTATTTGAAGTTATTTAATGGTTATATATCTTAGAAATATGTATTCTTATTTTAATTACTTTGTACATGATTATTATTAAAGTAGTGACCAAACGAAATGTCCAGAGGGAAAACAATAATTTTACTAAAAGGATATGGCAAAAGGGCAAACTACAGCGTAAATGGGTTTTACTCTAATATGCAAAAAGCTCATGTAAAATAAACTGATTTTAGTTTTATTAGTTATCAAAAAGATTCAATGAGAAGTGAAGAGGTCCGTTGTGTTAGGTTGGACATCGCTTTTGGTGACACCATTGTATTATAAATCGTACACCTTTCTTTATTCCGTCTAAATGCTAAACTACTTCTTTTTTAAAAACAATTAACCAATGTCATTATTTTGGTTCTTCAGTCTGTAGGCATCAAAACACATGATCATGATGAGATTGACAGCGGTTTTATCCTCTGTGATGATGGTCTGCATGCTCCTGATGGATGCTACAGTGGACAGCACTGCAGAATTTGACCCCTATAAGGTTCTAGGGGTAACAAGAAGTGCAAGCCAAGCAGAAATCAAGAAAGTGTATAAACGCCTGGCCAAAGAATGGTAAGAGTAGCAATACAGTATTTTCCAAGGTGTAAACAATTATGCAGTTCTCTAATAGCAAGCAAAATACAAAGTATATTGTATTGCCATAACACAATGCCATTGTTCATTTCTGTTGCCAGGCATCCAGACAAAAATAAAAACCCAGACGCAGAAGATACGTTTATTAAGATAACAAAATCTTATGAGGTAATATTCATATTCAACAACAAACTGACAATAGATCCACATACAGTACAATCATAACTCTTTAATATCTGCTTTTTACACCTTGTGTGAGAGAAAAAGCTGATGTTTACTTTTTCATACCCCACAGATCCTGTCGAATGAGGAGAAAAGAGCCAGTTACGATCGCTACGGATCAACGAATAACGCTTATTCTTACGGTCACCGCCACTTTCATGACCACTTCTATGATGAATCTTACTTCCACTTCAACAACAACGGTGGCCGGGACTCTGCTGACAGCAAGTACACGATAAACTTTAATCAGTACGTCAATGAAGTGGTGCCTGAGAGCTTCAAGAGGCCTTACTTGATCAAGATCACTTCAGACTGGTGCTTGAGCTGCATCCATATCGAACCAGTCTGGAAAGAAACTGTGCAGGAACTGGAATCTCTCGGTAAGAGATGCTTATAGTTTCTTACTGTTTTCTTAAAATGTCTTCTTTTGTGTTCCACGAAAGAAAGAGTCGTATGCAGGTTTTGCACAACATGACTGTGAATAAGTGATGATCATTTTTATCTGTAGGGATCGGGATTGGTGTGGTTGATATTGGTTACGAGCGCCATCTCGCCAACCACTTGGGTGCCCATCAGACTCCATCCATTCTTGGTGTCATCAATGGGAAAGTGACTTTCTTCCATTATGCTGTTATGAAGACGCACCTGATGCAGTTTGTGGAAGATTTGCTGCCCCAAAGGCTGGTGGAGAAGGTTAGTAAACATCAGCAATAGTTCTTTCTTAACACTGTAATGTCTATACAATCTCAAATGTCTTCTCGGTTAACTTTAGGTCACAGACAAGAACAACCAAGAGTTTCTGAACAGTTGGCATGAGCTGAACAAGCCACATGTTCTTCTGTTTGACCAAGTGCCTTCAGTTCCTCTTCTTTTTAAGGTAGAGTAACCGCCTGCAACATGTAGACTTTCTCATGTTAGTGCTTTTTTAACATGCAGCAAATCGTTTTTTTTTTTACGATATTGCATTGTTTCAAAGGGGCCGGCTTTACGTGGAAAAAAACAAAAAAGGAAAAATAGTTAAATATCTAGAATATATATAAAACAGAACATGTGGTATTATTGCACATTTTTAGTGCTTATTGTTTGGGTTTTCCCTTTATTCTCTAACAGCTCACGGCGTTTGCCTATAAGGATTACGTTCGGTTTGGATATGTGGATCAGGGACTGTCTGAAACGGCTGAACTGCTGAGAAGATTCAACATAAACACATATGCGCCGACTATGCTCGTCTTCAAAGAGGACATGGAGAAGCCTGCAGATATTATACAGGTATGACCTCTATCTACTCTGGTAGGTCTCGTTGATCTTTGAAGAAAGATAGAACGTTTATTAACTTGTAATGAAGCTTAAAGGTGAAGGATGAGTCGCTAACCGTGATGGTAACAAGTAGCACATATTATAGCCCAGGTACAGATGTCTACTAAAGATCTGCTGTGTAAAAACATCCGATAAACGTCTTAGAAAAGGCAGTTTTAGATACTGTACACTAAATTATGAACGTCTTACAGACGTCTTCTTGATGTCTATACGACATCTGACACGAAACGTCACAGAGAGGTATTGCAGATGAGCAAACAATAAAAACATACGTAGTATGTAAATGCAGACATCAGATAGACGTCTCCCAAATGCATGCGTGCCATCAGGGACATTTCTATCAGCCAATCAGATTTCAGCCAAACCAAATGCATGCCATGTTTGAAAAGGTACAAATGTGATTACTTTGACTTTTTAATCTAGGCTAAAGGGATGAAGAAACAGATCATAGATGAGTTCATCTCCAACAACAAGTTTCTTCTAGCCCCTCGACTGGTCAACCAGAAGCTATTTGATGAGCTTTGTCCCGTCAAACAGTTCCATCGACGGCGGAAGTGTGTAACATTTTTGGAGAACATTTTCTTTGGCAGAAGTAATGTTGGTTAACCTAGTGCAGCAGGTTCTCTCAAATATCTTCGTTGTGTTTTCACAGATATTGTGTTATACTTCTCACCGGTGAGGAAGAGACCTTTGCCACGGGAAATGAAGCTTTTCTCTCTCTAGCGTCTGTCGACGCCAATGACGTTCTGCGCTTCGCTTATGTCTACCAGAGACATCAACAGCCACTATGTGACGTTCTCTTGAAAAACAAAGATAGCGCACCACAGGTAAACATTATCATCTGCTTTTAGTTTAAATTGACAAATCATGTCATTCCAAGCTTTATGACCTTTCTTTCACCTGTGGAACTAAATGTGTATGTACAAAAGATATTTTGTAGAATGTTTTCTTCATAAAGGTGCCAGGAATGACACACAAAAAAAACATTAAAGTGGCCCATATACCTGTGTGCTTTCTGATGCCGTACAATAGCTTTTGTACAGTTGTACGTAGAAGAAGACTTTCAACAAGTAAAATCAAATAAAAGGTGATTTTTACAGCTAGACAGCCATAGAGAAGTCTGCAAAATGTTGAAGAATAGAAGAACATCATACAAGTTACAACAACACACAACAATCTTACATCTTTCATTAGGTGAACTACACTTCGTCACAAATACATTTCAGGCACTGAATTGAGTCAGCAGCTGAAACGTTTGTTCGTGTCGAGTAGGTGTTTATTCTGGAGCGGCGTAACAGTGCTGGTAAAGTTCTGTATAAGCCAGTTGTGGGAGGATGGAACGGCAGTGAAGACGACAAACACAAGCTTTTGGAGGAACTGGTCAGACTGCAGAAAGATCCGTCCATACTCAACTATGATGCCATTCTGCCAGAGCTCAACAACGAATTCGCCTCTGTGAGTCTCGCTGGATTTCCTTTTCATGTCTATGATGAGAAATTAGCTCTGACCTATATACACATCTCAGGAGAGCAGTTTATGTCTTAAGAAAAGAATAAAAAGACCGTTTTCATATGCTTTTAACATTCATCATAGGTGGTCAGATTTTTTTTAAGGAAAGAGTCATGTCGGTACCACACCACTTCTAATTGAATCAGATGAGACAGGTGTTTACTAGGTGTAAGCGAGACCATATATCCATATCTGCAAGCAAATTACTGTGACGTTATCTGCCTCAGTGTCTCGAAATCATATCAATTTTCCCGGTTTCAGACGTTTATAATCAGATGGATTTACGCAGCATGCGACTACTTGTCGGAAATGATTGACGATCTTCTTCACAATAACTGGTAAAAGAATAAAGTTTGTTTTAATATTTGAAGATACATGTTTAATACATGTTTTGTATTAAAGTTGTGATGCTTTCTCTCCCGCAGGCGTGATATGATGCCTCTTCTTTCTTTGATCTTCTCCGCACTCTTCATTTTATTTGGCACTGTGGTCATTCAGGCGTTCAGGTAAGACGACTGTGTTTATATATCAGATTGGTAATGTAGAGACTTTCAAACCGTCTGTTTCTGATTCCAGTGATTCAAGTGAAGAAAAACACCCTAAATCAAAAGCTAAAGATGCATCTAAAACTGAAAACGGTTCACCAAATACCTCAAGGTCAGTTTCCTACATTCACAAAATATTAAAGAGGCTCATTATAGAATACCAATGCAAACTTTTCTTTATATGAGGCCACAACAAATAAAAAAGTCACATTTGTAATGATTCATTCAACAAAAACACGAACAATATTTGCTAGTCTTAAGTGAATAATTACCTCTGTAAATCATTACAAATATTTCAGTGCCGAACATCATCATGTTTGTATTCTCATTATAACGCTGAGATCTTGTCCAGCAGTCGGCCACCGAAGAAGAGCTTTGTGGAAGTGACGGAGTTAACAGATATCACATACACCAGTAACCTGGTGAAGCTGAGGCCGGGTCATATGAATGTGGTTCTGGTTCTTACCGATGCCACGAAGAACATCCTACTTAGCAAGTTTGCCAAGGAAGTTTATTCATTCACTGGGTGAGTGACATTTCAAACAAGACCCTTACAAAAAAGAAGATTATTCAAGTGTGCTTTTCTTTAAAATAAGCAAGTATCGTTTCAGCCTACTTTTTATGTTCTTTTGAGAAATATATTTTATGTACCTCTCTATACTTGATGTACTTCTCTAAGTTTACTTGACTTATACTGACAGAAAAATGCAGAAAATGCTAATATTGTATATAAAAACTGCCAAAATGATATACAAATAATAAACTATAGATATGATTACAAGTGTACTTGAAGTGCAAAAACACTAAACTTGCAGTTTATTTCAAAGTGTACTAAAATTGTGCAGTACTGATCTAGACCAGTGGTTCTCAAACTGGGGGCCCCAAGATGGGTCCAGGGGGCCGACAGTTTTTGTGGCATTTTATAAAAAATATAGACATTTATCGTAAATTTTGTGTAATCAAACAGAACTGAATGAGCATTGTATAATTTAATGTCTTTAAATTTAATTAAAATTCTAAGTTTAAGATCATAAGTCTTTATTTGGGGGGGCCACAAAGCAATGCCACCCACACAAGGGGGGCCTCACAACGAAAAAGTTTGAGAACCACTGATCTAGACAACTATCAGTATACTTTTAAGTTCACTTAAAAATAAAGAACTATTGGTGTAAACTATTTGTTTACTCAAAGTTTATTACTGTTACACTTAATGTATACTAAAAAGCCAATTTAGTCCCAAGTAGTATTGAAATAGTACACTTGATAGTATATATTTTATCATGTCAATGCAGTAATATTATACTATTACTGCACTGACATTAGTATGCTTACTACATAAAGTATACATCAAAATATATCTAAACTTTAATTTATTATACGTTATAATCTTGAACTATACTTATTTTTTGTAAGGGAACTCTTATATGCAATGGAAAAAAGATTAGTAAGATTTGTATGTGCATTTTTATGTCAGTATTTGAATTTTATGATGTAGATAGCTTTAAAGTAGATCCTATAATTGAATTGGTCTAGCATTGTGTTAGCAACAAAAAGGTCATGTGTTTGAACCCAGGAAGCACACATACTGTTAAAAAAATGTTTCGATTGAATGCACTTCTCTTGTACAGGTATATCATTTTTACATGCATAAGCAATGTTGTCTCGTCTTCATAGGAGCTTGACTCTACACTTTTCCTTCTTGAATGTGGATAAACACAGTGAGTGGATGGTGGCCGTGCTGGAGTACGCTCAGGACGCCATGCAGATCGACACCGATGAGGATGATTTGAGCAGCCGCAAAATAGACTACACCGGTTACGTTCTGGCCCTCAACGGCCACAAGAAGTACCTGTGTCTTTTCAAGCCGGTGTACACGGGCGAGGACGTGGACAGCAAGCCGGAAGAGGAGGGAGGAGGTTCCAGGTCCAGAAAGGGCATGACACGTTCTCGCTCCACAACTCTACAGATCCATCACAAACTGGATCGACTCGGGCTGTGGATGGAGCGACTGATGGAGGGGACGCAGCCACGGTACTACGTCCCAGCATGGCCCGGTCTGGACAAGATTACTGTGAATAAATAAAGAAAACTGGTACAGTATGCTTTTGTTACAGCTTACAACTTTTCTGGGTTTAAAGCGTTGAAGGTCTTGGTGAGACCGGGCTTAATGCTGCTCAAAGCGCAACTGTAACCAAGGCGCTTATATGGTAAAGAAACACTTGTGGCTGTGCTGTTAATGTCATCAGATGAGAGAATTGTCTTTCTGAATTGGTGTAATACTTGAATCGACAATTGACACTGTTTCTTACTCGCCAATGTAGCTGCTTCTATGGAGGCCTTTAGGTCTTCAATATTTATCTCAAAGGCTGTTGTTTTGAAGGCTGCCGTGTCTTTGAATTTTCCTTTTTACGCTTTAAAAATGCTTCCGTTGTATGAACATTGCAACACGCTCAGAATACTGTAGCTTACAAAATGTAGCACAACTTTGTTACGTTTGCTCATGACAATACTGTGAATTCTAAGTTTTACAAAGTTTAAATGCCAAATGCCATTCTGAATTTAACCCCCATCTAAATAGTGCAATAACTTAAATGTCTGACTTTTAATGTTTTCCGAAAAAGAAAACGTAAGAATATTTAAGTGTCAATCAGTTCTTTGATTTTGTTGTTGTTGTGCACCACTTGTTTTCGATACCTGTGATAGAAACTGTAATACAACATTAGAGCAATATCTGTTGGTAGAATAGAATCTTATCCGCCATGTGTATTTAGTCTGAAGGTGTACATAATCATATTAAATGTAAAATATGTAAAATGGGTTTCTATAACAATTAAAGGTTCCAGATATTCTAACAAGACTGACAGCGCAGGTAAAAGTAAAGCAAAGTTGTAAAACATTTTATTGAGCATATTCAGCTGTGTCGTAAAGCTATTAAATGTGCAAGCCTTAATAGAAAATAGTTTATTTATCTTTATGTATTCGGCTTTTATCTAAAGCAACTTACAGTGCATTCAGTTCTTTTAATCAGTATGTGTTTTCTGGGATGGGACCCATGACCTTAGTGTTGCTAATACAATGCTCTACCACCTGAGCGACATGTTTCCACTTTTGTATCTCTGTCTCTCTGTCTTTGAATATGTGCTATGGCATGCTGAACCGTCTCATCAGGACAGAGAAGAAACAAATAAGATGTTTGGTTACTATGCATTTCATATAAACTGTAGAAAGCATAAAAAATGTGACCACACCCCAAATCCCGACAGTCATTTCTATGTGACATGTTTTAAACTGTAGCTATCACAGATGCAAGGAAAGGCAACCAATGTGCTACTATATGAAGTCTTCCATTACTGAAATGTTATTATTGTTATTGTTGTGGTATTACTGTTGTTGCATTTCTTTTTCTTTTGCAATGCACTGGCCTGTATCTGACATGCAGCGTTGGACCATGTCAGATTTGTATGGCTTATTAAACTTAACCGGAAATACATTTTAATGTGTTAAATGTCTGTGGTGTAAAATATTCGTGGTATTATGTAAATGATAAAAAACTAAAAGATCAAATAAATATAATTTTTTTATTTCCATAATATTGTGGAAATGTTTTTCTTAAGTGATTGTTATGCCTTTTAGTATCTAATTTCACAATTATAAAAATAAAAAGAATCAACAGTTAATACTGCACTTTTGATAAATCGATAAAAGCATGTGCTGCTAATACTGACATGTTAATTTGATCATATAAAAGCTCTTGTACGTATATTACAAAGTCACAGTTTAGATTTCTTGAGCGATTCTTGTATTTACTGATACGAAATGTGTCTAAGACAGGGAAAACTGTCTAAGAAATAAGCAATTAATAGTATTTAACATTTGGAAGGACACACAACATTTCAAAAAGGAGATTAGCCCCAGTCAAAGCAGTGTTTCCTGTAAAAAAAGAAAGAAATAAAAAAACCATTTAGAAAAACGGCATCAATAAAGTATTTCACTCTTTATGACAATGTACACAATTTAATACAGTACCTGTGGTGTCATAGGCTGGAGCAACTTCAACTAAATCACATCCGACGAGATTTAAACCCCGACAACCTCGAATGATTTCAAGACCCTGAAATCCAATTTTACAAATCAACATTTAACCAAAACAGTGTCAATTCAACTCACAATGGCACATCTTTATCCTGCATCTTTATTCCTATAACCAACTTTATACAACCTACGGCTAACTATTGCATCCCAAATAGCATACTATCAATTCTGCACACTATGCCAAATACTAGAGACAGTAAATGCCTGCCTTTTACTGCAGGGTTTAGTTTTAATCCTGCTCTATCACACCCGCTTATCATCAAGTGAACCCAAAGTCCTTGTCTAGTAGTTGCTACAGAGCTGTTTGGAGTTTGAGCTCAACTGTGCAAAAAGGGACATCTCCACAAACAGAACCGAGGTCAGCTTGAATAGTTCAAATGTACCTGAATAGGCGTGAGGCCTGCAATCTCTGGTGTTCCGGTGCCTGGAGCAAACCCTGGGTCCAAACTGTCTATGTCAAAGCTGAGATATACAGGACCTCTTCCCATCTGTGCCCGAACCTCCTCCATGAGTGGAACAAGAGATTTGTGCCAGCATTCCACAGCCTCCACTACGCGGAAACCCTACGTGCATCACCAAACATGCACATGCTTTATTTAAACTACAGTTAAAAGTTAAGAGTGTTCATTTCTGTGGGATACCTGTGCTCGGCTCCACTCATAGTTATCTGGAGAATACCCCGACCCTCGAAGGCCAATCTGTGCGACCCTCTTGCAGTCTAAAAGTCCCTCTTCCACACAGCGCCTGAACGGGGTACCGTGACCGATCTTCTCACCCAGAATCATGTCACTAGTGTCCGCGTGAGCATCTACGTGAATCAGGCCCACGGGTCCATGCCTGAAAAAGAAACAGCAATGATTGTAGAGTTCAGCAGTCTGTAAGGATATGATGGATAAGGATATGGTGCTGTTTGTGCACCAACCTCTCGGCAACAGCTTGAAGAATCGGGTACGCAATTGTATGATCACCTCCTGGAAATTCCAAGAAGAGTTTCTGTTAGAAGTTAGAATTAACGGAATATTAAGAAATATTGATATACATTTCTTTCAAACCGGCATGACTTATTTCCTGCATGAAATGCAATAAGAAAAGTGTAATGAATAATGAACTGATGATGTTCGTTTCTCACGCATGTCTGGAACACCAGGTAAACTATTGCATCTCACCCAAAGTAAGTGGGATGCAGCCTGTGGCCACAATTTCACGGTAAGTCTCGCGGATTTTCTTGCAGGTGTCCTTCAGGTCGAAGAGGTTGACGTTAACGTCACCAATATCCGCCACGTTTAGTGATTCGTACGGCGCTGCACGTGTCCAGCTGTTGTATGCCCTTATCATAGCTGATTCTACTCTGATTTGTCTAGGACCAAATCTGCAGATGACAAAAAGGTGACATTTTAGGGTGGCACCGATGCTTTAACGTATACAGTATAACCTTTGCCCTTAAAGCTGTTTTTTTGTCAGCCGTAATAGATATTTGTATGCCATTGTTTTATTATAAAGATCATAAAATATAAGTTTAATCATAAATACTACATCAGTCAAACCTGAAATTAATTACATTTTACATGGATTACTTGAACCAGAAAATGAAGAAAAAGCAGCCAATGGGAGCCTAGAATAGTTGAAACCTCCCTCAATAACGTTACCGTTTAAAAGCATTCCAGGGTTATAAAATAAATAGTGATTATTATATGTATAATATTAAATATTATTATGGCGTGTATGATTTTTAGAAAATATATTTTAAAAATAGTTTCAATTCTATTAATAAAAATATGAACCATTTTGCAAGACGTAGCGTTAAACAATGCTGAAGCGCGCGCTTCCTTTTTCACTTTGACAACAAAAATGACATTGAAGGAGTTTCTGGAACCTGGACCAGTGTTGTTTATGTGTGGTCAATATAAATATATATCTTAACATTATAAAAATTGATTGTAAAATAAACAAACGTACATTTTCTACATGTTCAAAATCGTGTGGTGTTTAACCTACTACGTGTGTGAATGGAATCCTATGCACACGTACAACATACATGCATATGCATTACGATATCACATGCATTACTGTACCTTGCACCTGGACGGTTAGATGTGCCGGTGTCGATCGGTACTCCGACAAACGCGGCGTCCAGACCGTCGGCTGTTTTCTGGAACGGTAGTTTACACATGGTCGCGATCCCGCTGACTCGCGCTACAAACTCTGCGCTCGGAGGCACGTTAAAACTCTTCCCGGACATTCGCCTGACAGAGAAAACATTCTCCTGATCCCTGTCGAGGTTTGTCGCTCTTTGAGAGGCACACGTTTTTAACACCTGCGAGCCTCCAAAGACTCGAATTTGATTTGCGATTTTGGTCAAAGAAAACATGACGGCGCTCGCGTGCAACGAAATCCTGCGAACGTAAGCGAGAAATGCAACACGAGCGAAGTGTAGCGGTTAGCGATACGCTTTTAATGTAAAGAACGCTCCGTAAATAAGTTGCAGAGGAATAAAATTGAACTTTCATCCGTGGCGTGATAAGGGGTGGGACTCTGGGTATGGTTGCAATAATAAACTGGCATACACTACTACTCTCTCTTACTTAGAATGCGTTATGTAGTATGAAAGACACTTCTTACCAAAAAAATTACATTCCTTTTGCCATTACTCACCCCCATGTCATTCCAAACATTTGACTTCCTTTTTTTCTGCAGAACACAGAAGATATTTTGAAAAACGTTTAACCAAACAACATTGAACCCAATTGACTTCTATTGTATGCAAGGTTATTTTAGTTTACTAAAATTAAAACTTTGAAAACGTCTCTGTTCATTGAATTCAAATAAAACATAAAAACTTAACTAAAGGAAAAATTTAAATGTTGCCTCAAAAATAAATTGAAATAAGTTTAAAGCACTAAAATTATAATAATAAACAAAAACTGAAGTAAAACTAAAATATAAATTAATTAATATTATATAGCAACATAAAAATTAACATAAAAACTATAGATCTAAAAATAAAAACTAATTAAAAAAATAAAATGAAAACTGTAATAAGACATTTCTTAAAATATCTTCTTTTGTGTTCCACAGAAGAATCATATACAGGTTTGAACAACATGAGGGTGAATAAATTGTCTTTTTTGTGTGTATTTTATTTTATTTTACTGTAACTGTACTTATATTAACACACCCCAACTCATGAAATAAAACAAACCAATCATCAAATGTTTTTATTAGCACATGCTAAATATACTGTACATGATGTCAAAGCGGTGTACATTTTTTAAATTATTTGTCTTGTAGCCCACCTTTATAGATTATAATGAAAAATTAAACGATGTACATTACTGCTTTTACTTTGTATAATTCCACAGCATCGTTATTATGTAAAGGCAAACATATATCTTGCCACTATTTCAACATTTACAGTGACAGACATTATAACTAAAGTGCTTCCATAGTTTCTAGAGAGAAAAGCTTTCTAGAGTAAAGTGAACAAATGCATTCTGGATCAGTATAGTGCATTAACAGACTGCCAGTGTTCTTGTCCGTACATAATGAATCTGACTGCAGCACGCAGGTCCTCAAGGTCTATGTTAGAGAGGAAAGACCTCTGAAGTTGAGCTTGCACAGAGCTCCTGCTCGGCCCGCGAACGTTCAGGAGAACCACAGCAGACTGACACAGCAACCAGTCCAACAGTTTATCCATTCTGGCTCGGTCCAAGCTGGCCAAGACACGCTGACCCCACAGGCTGATGTGAAGCATGTTAGCGGCCACGCGTGCACTGGGACGCTGTAGATTATCAAAGTACGTGTCAATAAATCATTTATCAAGTTACCAAGAGGTCTTCCCCTGGATGGTGCTCAAGAGTTCGAGTCAAAACATGTGAATCAAGTGAATTGAATTCTGAATCTAAAACTGAATCATTGTCCAATTTCATTTTACAATGGATTTTTGTAATATTCCCAAAGTCCCAAGTATATAAAGGTACACAAAAGACTATTTAGGTGAATCTAGCGAAAAATATGCCTGCGAGATATTTTAACAATAAATAAAAAATAAAGCCTATTTTTGTACTGTCGTATGGAGGACCAAACTTGCAATATTAAAAAATAACAACTGTATAAAAAATAGAATAATGCAAAACCTATATAATGCAAAAATTACTGAATTTGTTTTGTATTACTTTTTCCATTTCATTACTTTCTTGTTTTATTCAATTTATTATATGTATATAATTTTCTTCTAGATTAATTTTGTATTCATACATTGACACAGATGTTTTTAATCCATATTTAAATATTCAAACATTTATTTCCTCATTTATTTATTTATTTTTCTAGATTTTCTTCAACATTTCTATATTTTTACATTTCTGTCCTTGCAGCATGGAAATGAGGGAGTGTTGTGCTTCCTTTGTTAAATTAAATGCATTTTATGTTAATTAATTATAACAAACAATTCTTTTGTCATACTGATCTTCGTTACATTTAGTTTTTACTGTATTGAAAATGACTGTGTTTATCATTGAATTATTTTCTAAATGCAACCTTACTGATCTTAAAAACGGGATGCATTTTCTTTTAGAAAAAGTACACTTTGTTGCTTTTCTATTAACGTGGGAGTGAAATATGACCCAGACTTCTTCAAGATTTCTTCATGACATTAATTCAGATCGGTGAAGTCTGTACCTTTTGATTATTTCTGCGTAGCAGTAATTTCACCACCAGCTGTACATCAGCCGGTACAGTAGCAGGCAGAGGGGGCAGATGTCTTTCCTGATAACTGCGACTCTCCAGGCCCTGTGTGCCGTAGAAGGGGTTCGGCTGACCAAAGAGCTCATAAGCAATTGTCCCTACGGCCCAGGCATCTGCTTTACTGTAATCGATTGTTATTCCTGGACCTGGAACTGCTGTGGCCACCTAAAAGCATATAGACAGTGCGGTTCACTTACTAACCTTTTAAACATCATGCTCTCCAGAATATGTTCATTTTGACATTTTACATACTTTGGTCAATCAGGTTTTGCTTGTTATCAAAAATAAGCGAGAACCCACCAAAACAACAATAACCAAACCGGCCTGGACCAATAAGGAAATAATAAATGCAGCTGTGTAGATATGAATGACCAGTTTATTACACATTCTTAATATGCACCAACAAGAAAGACGTTTCTTACCTCAGGTGCCATCAGACAGCCATTTCCTCCTCTGTTAACATGCCGGCTGTTGAAGGGCAGTTTATGACCAAAGTCTTCTGCCAGACAGCATCCAAAGTCTGTGATCACCAGTCTGGGACACCCAGCTTTAAAACAAAACACAGTATTATATCGTAAGATAATGCCAAATGTATATACGATTGATAAGCATAAAGCTACTGTATCACAAACATTTAAGTAGGTGTGATTCTTATCTGCGCTGGCATAATATATTTCCGTTTTGGAGTTCTTACTGCAATCAAATTCCAGTAGAATATTGTCTGATTTGAGGTCTCGATGAGCGATGCCTTGTCTGCACAGGTGGTCCACACCCTCCAGTAGTTGGAGTAACATGAGAGAAGCCTGCATCCGAGTTGGCACACAAACTTCCAGGTGCTGCCGCAGGGTGCATGGGTAACTACAGAGGTGAAAGGCAACTTTAAAGATGTGCCATGAGATAGAAATAATATCAGGGAAGTGTTTTATGGTCCTTACTTCTTCATGACTAGAAACAGTGTACGATTGCTGCCCAAACCCATGGGATTGAGTCTGGGTGGCAGGACGTCGGGATATTCCTCCTGAGCGCCGGGCAGCAGGGGTACATCAGCAGTGAAGGCCCGATACACCGTGATCACGTTGGGATGAGCAGTCAGTCTCTTAGGCACTGGTCCAAAATGGCTGCAAAAATAGCACGGCAAAGCCGTTGGCGATGGTTCAGTCTATTTAAAGGTGTTTTTGCACGCATGAACTCACCCATCTAAAGCAATCACACCCTGCTCTTTCGGTAAGGCCTGCGGGCATGACGGGACCAACTCCATGGACATGGATCGAAGGATAGCGTCACTAGATGATCCAGCCTATTAGACAAAAAATTAAAAATGTCAACAACCCACAATCTGGTTCAGATGTTCTCAACAGGTTTGATTTGAGTGCTTTGTTAATTCCTTCCCACAACCAAAATAGAACAAGTCAAGTAAAATGCTCTTAAACTCTCACCCCAATGTTCCACATCATTTTCATCGCGAAAGGGAAGCTGGATGTAGTGGAGAATCTAAGTGTTCCTGGATTCTTCTTCTCTTCTGTATCATTCTGATCCAGTTGATCCAGTGAAAACTTTTCATTCTCTGCTGGAGGAGCAAACGGAGCCGCCGCTTCATACACGGCTGCATTGCAACCTTTCCCGATCTGCTTCCCAATGACATAGTCTTCCAACCTGTAACCTGATGTGAAGGGCTTCCGAGGGCTCTGGAACTTTTTCTTTCTGAAGACAGTCTACATTATAAAGATATTTAAAACTTTTAGAGACACAAGGTAAAAGAACATAATTGCATGAAGATTTCCGAACGACACTGTGCACTTTATGATACAGAATGTTTACAATGTTAAATATGAAAATGTCAAATAACAAAGTGTAGTTACCATATTTCATTTTTACCATATTTGTCAATTTATATTACCATCATTTTAATACAAGTAATTAACAAATTAATGGTTCAATCAACTATGGTTACTGTAGTGAGATAAATGGTAAATTTGTGGTTACTATAGTTTTATTATATTATAAATACCAAATCTATAAAATAATAATACCAATAATGTAATACATTCATATACTATATATATATATATATATGTGTGTGTGTGTGTGTGTGTGTGTGTAATAAAAATGTTATAATAAAAATAAATATTGACTTGTTTATGTTTATTATATTTATATAAATAATTAGTAAAAACAATTGATATAACAAAAAATAAAATATTATTGTGATGTAGTACCCATTGGTTTATAATCGTAAAAATATAGTAACCATATTTTTTGGTGTACTGATTACCATTAACAAAACTATTACCATAGTTTTACTGCAAATATCATGGTTAAACTATAATTATTAAACTAACTGACATGGTATAATGCTGCTGCTGTCAATAATATCTATTTATTGGTCATTTCTGTTTATTTAAGATACACTCCAAGTTATCCAAGTGTTTTGATGGGATGTCACCTGTATTTCCTGACACAGCGCCGCGCTTCTCTTGTCCTCCTCCAGCTGTTGTTCAATGAGTCCTAAACCAACACCAAACGCCAGAAAAACAGTCCTGTTTCTGGGTGACCCGCCCCCGACCAGTCTCCTGAAACCACCCGACTGGAGCCGAGCCGCAAGCCCGCTGACAGACAGCCGGTAGAAGCGGTACCGGGCGGGCAGGAAGCACTGCGGCTGGACGGTGCGTGTCGGTGGGGACAGACGCAGCCGCTCACCGCGGAACTTCGCTGCTACACGGGCGGCTGGTTTGAAGAGACCCAGCTGGAAGACGGACCTCCCCAGCTCCAGACCCCGACTGAGAGCGTGTTTCACAGACATTTTTGCGCCAGATAAATGAGCAAAGTTCCCACAATTACAGTAAAACAATCGGGCCCTTTTGCTGACCCAAATTCTCCCTACATTATTACTCAAGGACAATGTTTACGTAACGCGGATTGGTTGGCGAGATGTTTGCTTTTTTTTGGATATTTTAAAATAAAAGTCTCAACGGCCCTTCTAGATTTTTCAAAATTAAAGTTTTGATGGTTTTAACTAATCGCACAAAAAAAAAACTTGGATGGAAAAAAGTTATTATTTATTAGTTTACCAAATCATATTTCTCTTTAGGAACCTTACAAATAAACATATTTTAACTTCGGCATTGAAAAAAACAATAGAAACCTATTAGTGGGATGTTGTCTAGCAGATAGAAAGTCAGGAACCAAATTAAATCCTACTGGAATAAGACCCAAAACACATGAAGTATTTTTTTGAAATGATTTTAATGGTAAACAGCTATTTACTAATAGAAACATTAGGATTTGCATTTTTTTCAGCAGCGGTATTAGTAGAAAAAGCCATAGTAAGCACAAATTTACCATTGTCTAACTACGGTAATCATAGTTTTACCCTGATATTTCTAATAAAACTATAAGGAAGTTTTAGTTAATCTGCCAAAAAAATCTGCTTACTAGACTTTTAACATAATAAAATCGTGGTTCGTTTTCCTAAGGGAGTTTAACACCATGTGCAATGACTCTATAAAACTATTTGTCATTGGTCTGGCGATTTTTTTCTTGCTCTTAGGTCATCAGGGCCAAAGGAACATGGAAGAAGTTCCTCCACTGTCATCTGGTCATAAGTCCCGTCAGCCTTTGACATATATACATCCCACTTTAAGCCAAACTGTAAATACAGATGACAGTTTGTTAAACATCAATGAAAGGTGAAAATATCCATTAATGAAAGATTAACTTTAGTTGCTGACAGAAGCTGGAAAAATACAGACCCCTGCAGTAAGAGCTTACAGATATTATTTGTTAAATATTTCCAGTTTTTGAATTGGTGCCATTTTATCTTATCTATAATTTCATTTCAATTAAAAAAATTATAACTGGTTTATATGCCACACCATAATTGCAGGTTTCATGAGTAATTATAAACGTTACTTATAATTGCTTTAATTCATAAAAGTAATTGTGAACTGCCTTATATTTTAAACAAACTACCTCTCTCATGACCTGCCTACAGGCTCCACATGGGGAAATAAATTGGTCCTCAAGGTCACTGCAGAGTTCAGAAAAGAAAGCATATATCACTGTATTTACTACAAATCTGAACATTCGTCTTTTGGAAAGTATCAAATTACATGCTACCTGGCAATTGCGATGGCTGTGAATGTTTTGTGTCCTTCAGACACAGCTTTGGTGATAGCCGTTCTCTCAGCGCACAGTCCAAGATTGTAGCATGCATTCTCTACATTACAACCTGTTGAGAGTACAGATGAATGACCATATACTGTACTGATGAACCAGTTCTCTCTGCAAACAGACTGATGGAAAATGCTTTTGTTATAGTTAAGCCCTTAACTTGTCCTGTATTACATGATTCATGATGAATCACAGTCCACCATTTGTTAACTGGAAATGCTGTTCACTATACATTATTAGATTAGTATAGGTACATATGTAGATTATGTACATATACTCACATACACATACTCAATATTATTAGGTGCTCTTTAAGAACGCGTCTGAATAAAGAATTACAGTAACAATGAGATGTCATTACAAACCTGCTTGTGCTTCGAAGAATCGAAACCATCAGTTCCCTGATTTTTGTTATCTGAAATCTCACCTGTGAAGACAGATCCATCGCTTGTTACGACAGCCGCTCCGACTCTGAAACTGCTGTAGGGACAGTATGCTAAATTTTTGGCTTCCTGAGACTTCTGAACAAGCTCTTGTGGGCTCCAACTGTTCATGTTGCTGCTTGTTGGAGACTGTTCCAACAGCCAGACACTGCTTGACTTCGAGAGGTGGGCAGTGTTGGGGGTATAACGCGTTACAAGTACTTTTACGTAACGTGTAATGTAACGCAGTTACTTTATAAATTTACATATCAATTCTCGAGTTACTTTGTTTTTCAAGTAACTTGAGTTACTTTCAGTCTAATCATTGATTTATATGAACATTTTGTAAACTGCAGAAGTGAAATTCTGAATTAAAAGTAGTGTAGAAATGATCGCTCATGCTTGCGCAGAAACAGTCGCTAGTCAGGCATAGGCAGTGTTGCCATGTTTGCAGTGCTGCAGTGTTCGGGCTTCGTTTTTGTTACGCAAATCTGGCAACCCTTGACACAGCGATGGGAGGCCTGAGCTCAGATGCGGAGCTAATAGTGTGGCCGCACTCGCCACCATGGACAAAATGCCTGCAAATGCCGGTCATGCTCAATAGACAACTTTCAGATCGTGAAATTAGCGCGAGTCACGAGTCGCAACAGCAATCAATTGTCCTGCAAATGCCGGTCATGTTTAGAAGATAACTTTCAGATCGCGAAATTAGCGCAAGTCATGACACGCAACAGCAATCAATTGTCTCATGCCTCGTGAATGTAAACATAAGCTGTGTTCGACTGTTTGTGGCGCTGCACGCACAGACAGATCTGCAGATTTAAATGGGCATGGTCACTGTTAGAAGAAGGGTTGGGGAGTCGGCGGAGCACGGGAGAAAGAGAGGAAACAACTGTCATCTGTTAGTCTCCTCACAAAATACCAGCATACAACACAATATGTTAAATGTCATTTTCCCCTCAAAATAATATTATATAATATTCGTATAACACTATCGAGTTGTTTTGGCTCAACGAAGTACTCAGCAATGCAAAGAGGATCTGTCATATCGCTTATATATAACTTTTTAAAATCTAAATAAACCTCCTTTTCCCACACAGTGTTATACGACCGGAAACTTTTACCGGGTTACTTTTAAAAGTAACTTTCCCCAACACTAGAGGTGGGTAGTAACGCGCAACATTTACTTCGTTACATTTACTGGAGTAACATTTTGGAAAATAGCCTATGTACTTTTAAAGTAAAATTTAAAGTGGGTACTTTTATTCTTACTTGAGTATATTTCTAATAGAAAATCTGTACTTTCGTTACACTGCGTGACGTTCCTTCATTTTTAAATATGCATTATAAAATGCGTTGTTTATTTCAAGGTTGTCGTCTCTTTTTACGGGCATTCCCGAGTGATTGATTCTTTTGAGTCGATTCTTTTGAAAGCATTAATTGAACAATGGGCAAAACCGTTTGAATGGGTTAACGAATCAGTTAAAATGATTTGTTCAGTTCGCTGCCAGATCTGAGTCATCTGAAGCGGCGGGTTACTCACTCGTAGCACGAAACTTAAGAAGAACACGCAGAACACAAAGAGCGTATTTTATGCAATATGCAAATTTGTCATATTGTTTGCCAGCAATGATAAATGCCCGTAATATGCGCGCACCCGCGCGACCTGTTCGTCAGACACAGCAACATGCGCGCGACCTGTCAGACACAGAGACGTGGGCTTGCAGAAATATACATTTGAAGAACAGAAGGAAGAAAACTTGTCGATGGGCGTGTGGTTCACCGTTTACTGTATGTTTACAAGTAAGAGCTTTTCACAACACGTGACACAACATGAGAAAACATGAGTTTTGTCTAAAATCCGTTTGTATTTCATATAAGAGAGCACTGCAGGTGTTCTAGATCATCTTTGCTCTGAGTTTAGATCAATGCATTGTAAACGAAAAACTCTGCAGGTTCACTTTAGTTTGACATGGACTATTATTCTAAATAAGTTGTAGTTGTGTAGGTTACATTGACATTGGGACTTGCTTAAATTTACAGAAATGCTTGTCTCTTCTTAGTCTCTGTGTGTATATTGCAAATATATCTGCTTATGATAATAATATTAATTAAAAATATTGATTAAAATATAATATTAAAATATTGGCGTTAATATTACTTTTATGAATAGTAGGCCTATATAATCAGTTACAAGTAACTAAGTAACTAGCTACTTGAGCAGTTTTTTCATTGCATACTTTTTACTTTTACTCAAGTAATTTTTAAAATAGTGACTTTTACTTTTACTTGAGTGACAATTTCTCTAGTTACTTGTACTTTTACTTGAGTAAAGATTTTGGCTACTCTACCCACCTCTGTTGACTTCACTTTGTAAATGTCTGAAGAGGAAATTAGTGATGCAATTACTCTTTGACACTTAGTGAGGAGTAATGAATACAGGGAGGGACTTTCAACAGAACAACGTGTCAACCGATTTGTTTTATCTCAATATAACAACAAACAAAAAGAAAAGACTGTATTCTACAAATAATACTTCAATTTAGTGTATCGCTTCGGGGGCAGGAAGGTACAAACAGGATGGTCAACATTAAACTGACTTGCCTAAAGGCTAGGTAAAGATGTTTTTTCTTTCTCATGAGTACAACAGCAGATGTAAATGAAGACGTGGAATGATTCTTAAAGGTAGTAGGTAAAGATTATCCCGTTCGCTCAGTCCAGAGGTCACAGACTCATCACATGACATGCATGAAAACATGACTTCATAAAAGGCATTTCAAGAAACACATCATATACAGTAAAATCAACATGATGGCAATCCTGATGATATTGACAATGTTTTTTTTTCTTTAAAGTTGAGATACAACACAAGCACCAACACAGCTTTGGTCAATATTTACATTTATTCATTAAACAAATAGTTTATTTTAAAGCAACTTACAAATGAGAGCGAGCATTTAACATTTTGTTTAGCATTTAGCTTTTCGTATTGTCTGTTATGATGAATCAGCATTTCAATAAATGAACATATATTAAATTTATTTCTATCTAAATGTAGGCATTTATGTTAGTACCCAGTGTGGCTTTGTTTATAGTTTTTTTCCAATAGATTTTTTTGCTCTTGAAAACTACAATGTAAAGTTATATTTTATTGGCAATTTAAGGCAAAAGGAGAGAGAGAGAGGAGGCAGCAGGGATTTCATAAAAATGGGGCCAAACAAGTAAAAAACAAACAAAAAAGTTTATTAGTCTTTCACAAATGCTTATTTACTTATATGCTTATCATTTAGAGAGATACTATTTCAGACAGGATCAGACTTTTTGAAAGACAACCTTCATTCAGATTTAATGGAAACATTCCTCACATTCTGGCAAATGTGTATTTTAGGTGTCAGCGCTGATGATCCAGTCGATCCAGCGGTTGTAGTTTCTCACTTTCGTGTAGACACCGGGGTAGTATGGATGGGCACAGCTAATTCCCCACGACACAATGCCTTCTAAAGTTCCATCACAAATGAGTGGGCCACCTGAATCGCCCTGTGAAGGTGTGACACAGACAAAAAGCATAGTGAAATGCATCTGTTTTTTCTGAAGCAGACGTGTGTAAAATTTCTAAAGTTTGGTATTGTGTGTTCCTAAATGCAAGAAAGAAAATCTGATTTTATTTGTAATTCTGGAAATGTGAAATTACAAATATACAAATATCACTGTATATTTATATATTTGTACGTTATTGTTCACCTTTCATGTTTTTATAGTTTTTTAACTGTTTTATTTACTCTTGTTTCCTTTACATGTATTGCAAAATGATGGATAGCTCACCTGGGAATTCCTAACATTGGTACCCTACATCAATATAACTCTCTCTGAATTCGGGGACGGTTTACCACACAAATATTCCCAGAATGCCTTGCTCAAAGAAACACCTTTGGGGGGAACAGGTGTTTTGGGCAGATGTTTGAACTACACTGACATATAGTGTGTACTCTTCATAAAAAACTCCAAAACTGTAGACTAGTATCCTTTATAATACAGCTTTGTTTAATAGCGGGTTCACACCAAAGGCGAATTAAGCGTTTTGCGCAAGTGAATTACATACAAAGTCAATGCAAAGATGCGTATTGACGCGAATCGGGCGGCGCGCTGCGAACGCGCGTCAATCCTGTCTTCCGTGAAGGTTGAAAATGTTTGTCTGATCGCGTGACTCGTGCGAAAATAACGAACTTTTCCCGCGTGTAATAAAGTGCGTGGAACGCGATTGTTTGCGTTTTGTGGGCCCGATTCACATTTCGCGTCTAAAACCACTCGGAAAACGTGAGCTGCGCCGCTACCTCTCTTCAAATGACCCGCGTTGTGCGCGTAGTACTCCGAAAAGTTAAACTATTTCCATCTCTATGTGGCGCCGATGCGCCTAGAAAAATATGCTTGTCGCGACCATGTCGTGTTTGCGCTTCTGCCGCGCGTCTACATTTATGCTGGGTTCACACCAAACGCGAACAATCGCGTTCCACGCTCTTTATTACTCGCGGGAATAGTTTGTTATTTTCGCGTGAGTGACTCTATCTGACAGATATTTTCAACCTTCGCGGAAGACGAGATTGACGCGCGTTTTCGCATCTATGCACGTCTTTGTGTTGACTTTGTATGTAATTTTCTCGCGCAAAACGCTTAATTCACGTTTGGTGTGAACCCAGTAACGAATATGCGCGTGGAAAAGATGCGAAATGTGAATTGGGCCTAATTGCTTTCAAAATAAAAAAGTGTCATCTTTTCACTGGAGTCAATAGCCTAATGCTGGGTTCACACCAAACGCGAACAATCGCGTTCCCTGCTCTTAATTACTCTCGGGAAAATTTTGTTATTTTCGCGTGAGTGACGCTGCACCTCATTCACACTCAGGCCCCTGGTTACCTGACAGGAGTCTTTTCCGCCGAAGCGAGAGCCAGCGCAGATCATATTATCATTGACTCTATAATAATAGTAGTACTGGCAGTTGGGGATGATCTCCACGTCCACGGCCCGCAGGACAGGCGACAGATAGAAGCTATAGATTCGTGTCACTCCCCATCCGCTCACAGTACAGCTGGTTCCTCCGGTCAGCTCAGATGTGTCTATTGTTGGTAGTGGAGCAGGCTGAACGTTAGCGTTAATCTGTGCTGGAACACAGAGCTGGGGAGAAGCATGACAACGTCTGGTTAGACGAGTCATTTCTGTGCCACACGAAATTGCAAAAATAACAGGTTTCTGAACATTTCATCCTAGAGTTTTGTGCACATACACATGAGCTGCCATTAAATTAATATATTCAATATATAAAACTAAATCAAAATTGTTGTGTTGATTACCTTAATGAGCAATATATCATTGGCAAAGGTTCTTGGGTTGTAGGCAAAATGACTGTAGATTCTGGACACGTTTAATACTTGCTCAAATCCCTCTTCCATAGAAAGACTGTGCTCGCTCAACACGACCTGAATCACACTGGCTCTGTTTATTTGACAACATACAAAAATGCATTTAATTCATAAATAAATGCACACATTTTTATTAAATAATATTTGAAAATATCTTTATGAGTGAGGTTAGTTCTAGTGTTGACCTGACTGCAGTACTTACGGTCGCCAGCAGTGAGCAGCAGATATCACCCATTGTGGCTGAATGAGCGTAGCGCCTCAGTAATGTTTTCGGTCATACTGAAGAGATGCCTGGTACTTGATGGAGTAAGGCACGACCTCTTGACCTCCAATGATCCTTTGTGAGAACGTGTCTAATTGTTTTCCAGAATTCAAGAGTTTCATTCAAAATTAGAAAAATTCTACACACTTAAACATTGTATGGTTTGATGATGTTTAAATGAGTACCATTAAAGGGATAGTCCACCCAAACATTTTAATTCTGCCATCATTTATTCCCCCTCAGGCTATTCAAAACCTGTATATGACTTCTGTATAAGAAGATATTTTGAGAAATGTCTTTGTGGGTTTGTGCCCCTACAATGAAAGTCAATGAGGGTTGTGTTGTTTGGTTTCCAACATTCTTCTAAATACTTATTTTGTGTTTTGCAGGAGAACGTCATGCAGGTTTGTAATGACACGTGGGTGAGTGAATGATGAAAGAATTCTCATTTTTGGGTGAACTATCCCTTTGGGATCGAAACACGTGTCCCCATTCCATTGTTTTGTTGTTGGGTATAGTTTTCAAGAAAAAGAATTCAAGGACATCTGCAGTTCTAAACATGCCTTTTAAATAACTTGACCTCCTGTTATATGTTACAAACTCTATAAACTCTATATAAGTTAAATGGAGAGCATTGAAAACGTGTGCTCTCAAGAATTCTTTTTATTTCATTTTGTAATCAATCAAAATGCTTACCTTTGATGGTTACAGCCAGCACAAGAAACAGCGTTTCCTGTAATAACCGAGCCATTCTTCAAGCGCCTGCAGCCGAGAATATATAGAACACTGAGCACACAAGCATAACACTAAAATGCGTCATGATAAGTGAAAATGAGACGCAGTCTTTCAGTGATCATAATGAAAGTGTGAGTCTTAATGTTTGATGGCTCTGACAGCTCTGTATAATAGCAACCTGATATCAGACGGCATTCAATAGAGAAGAGAAAACATCTGAATTACTGTACATGGCATTGTTTTCATGATATTTTGCCACATAATATGCATTGTGTGTATTGTTCTATCTCATATAATTTTCGACGGCAAATTCACGAATCAATGAAAATGCATTTTATGTAAGAAAATATATATATTTCAGACTTACCGGTGATAATTCTTCACCTCCGAAGCCTTGAATTACCTCCAACTGCTGATCTTGGTACTTCCCATAATCCTTTTATAATGAAACCGTATCCACATCCATTGCTTTTGTGGCCCTGCAGAACAACAAACGGTAGGGGCTATCCCACAATCTGACTGAAACTGACCCAGTACTCGACAAAGCCACGGTCCCTCATGTGTGACAAATATCTGATGTTAAAGCTCTTTATTATCTCCAATTGTTAGGTTTCTTGGAACAACACCCTGTCCGGGCAGCTTAAGGACAGCGTTTAGCACTAGTGCTTACACTTTAAAAGTGTTTGGTTACACGGACAAAACATCTTTAAACATAAAGTGACTTTACTGTGGTGATGTGTATAAAGGACGTTTTATTCTTTCAGTGTTTTTGTTCATGTTTTACGGAAGCTCCTATATTTCACTAGGGTAGTAAACACTTTTTTGTGGAGGTCTTATGTTATTTTCCCATTTGGATTGGAAATTGTATGTAAGCTGATCGCTACTAGAACGCTGACTGTATGCAGCGCTGGTGTAGAGTATTGTCAATTATAAAAGGAAGTACTTTTAAAAATCTCATCATGAAATTGCTCAAATTACCTACAAGCTATACATTTTTGTTTAATGCCCGTTTGAGACCTTTTAATACTTGAAGTACTTGAAATGAAGACAAGTTTAGGTATAGGCCTATACTTACCTATTGTGTACATATTGTGTACTGCTTTTAATTTAATGTTGACTATTAACTGAACATCTATAATGCTATATTCAATAAAGTTCTCTCATTTGCAACTTTGTATAAAAACGTATTCTGAATGAATAAATGCAAATGTAGTTCTGACGTTCAAGGTTTTCATACGGCTTTGAAAATATGTCATGTAAAGGATTGAAAATGTACAGATACACACAGTAGTGGCTGAACGCGATATTGATATTGAATAGAGCAAGAGTTTTGCTATTTATTTCAAATATCGCTGTTGTCCTTCTGAATCCTTGGTGTCCAAATTCACAGTTTGTCAGGAAATAGAAAAAACACTGTACTTTTAAAATGTGCTGTCAAAGATGACAGGGAATTTTTTATAGGTTAGATATTCACAAAACAACATAAAAGGTGACTAAGAATAATGATTAATGGCAAGAAATCACAAAATATGGAGAGGTTTCAGAAGGACAGCAGCAATGTATTAAATTGGCTTAAAAATGTTGTTCATTATAAACTAAAGCTCAGCTTTGAGGAATATATCCACAAGAAAATATTCACACGAAAAGTATTATAAACAGATAAAATGGTAGTTAATGTTTGTTTTTTCCATGCAAGCTTTTTGCCTTTCTATGCATTTTTTGTATAGTTAAATAAAACCCGTATTTGTTGTAGTTTGTCTTTTAATTTATATATGTGACCCTGGATCACAAAACCAGTCTTAATTAGCACGGGAACATTTTTAGTAAAAGACAAAAATACATTGTGTGGGTCAAAATGATCGATTTTTCTTTTATGCCAAAAATCATTAGGATATTAAGTAAAGATCATGTTCCATGAAGATATTTTGTAAATTTCCTACCTTAAATATATAAAAACTTTATTTTTGTGAGTGGATGGTCTGCCACAGTGTCCCTGATTAACAACTTCAAAGGCAATTTTCTCAATATTTTGATTTTTTTGCGCTCTCAGATTCCTGAGTTTTAAACGGTTGTATCTCAGCCAGATATTCTCCTATTCTAACAACTCATATATCTATAGAAAGTTTATTTATTCAGCTTTCAGATTATGTAACAATCTCAATATCGAAAAAATTGACCCATAAGACTGGTTTTGTTGTCCAGGGTCACATATGTTATACATATAAACTAAATAATATTCTTTCTTCCAATCTATATTATTATTCTTACTGTGTGTTTCACAACATGCTTTATGTACAGCGGCTTTGCAACAATACACAATTGTGCAAAGTACTAGAAATCAACTGTAATAAATTGTGCTTTTCTTTGCACAACAAATGCATATCTCGTCAGAGTATGCAGTACAGTCCGAAAGCTCACACCCACACTAAGGTGTTTATCTCTGCAGGACAATAGCTGCCGCCTGCACAACTGCTTTAGGAATCTCTCCTGGGAAAAGTCTGACATTATAGACATCAAAACAATAGTCTACACGCTCTGTGTAAATGAAGTCCCGTCGTCTAGGAGATTTATCTTCTAATGTTTCAGAACATGGTAGATTACAATTTCTACCTCAAAATGTTTCATCATTCAAATATATATTTTATTTGTTTAAACTGCATCTATGCAATATGCAATATTTGCAACACTAAAGCTTGTAATTCAATCTAAATGTGAATTGAACTGAACGCATATTCTCATTTGTAAACAAGATAGTTGGAGATCCATACAATAATTCACTCACTGTTGAAGATCTTCCTTTAGAGCTGAGGTTTGTCCAAAAGTGTTTGGAGCAAAATAAAAATTTAAAAGTGTATTATTATAAATAAAATCAATAATTGATCAAATTTCATACATGGGTTATGTTATGGAAAACTGAAATGACATTGCACAGATCAACTGCTTAAATGTTTGAGAATCCGGGTTCATGCTATACACATCATTTACTGAAAAACATTCTTTACCATAAAAAGATTATAAACTACTATAGATGGTTTCAGCGGCAAAACCATAAACAAACATAGACTTCCAGTAGACCCCCGCAAAGAATCAATAACTGTTGAGTAGATTTAATTTACTTTAATTAAATTAATATACAATAAAATATCAATAAAAATAATTATTAATATTAATTAAATGTAAAATAAATTGTTATATTGTAACCATACACAGACCCGAAGTTATCTTTGGGCCAAGTGCATGCATCCGATGAAATCGTCTATATACAATACAGAATATATAAACAAAATATAAAACATGTTTAATAAAAGATACAACCTTAGAGTTAACAATGATTTTTTATTTTTAACTATTGATCCCACCAGTGCTGTGACATCGCTGTCACCCAAATCACCATTACGACATTTCAGAAGCCAGATTTATTAATGGTCGTAATTGTTATGATTAATAATCCCCTGAAAACAGAACACTATCTCAGCCCTCTATTAAACCATGGCGTGTTCTCCAGGGCTCTGAGCACACAATCCAACACACAACCCTGGGACATGTAACGGATAAAGATGGTAATAAAGAGAATAATCGCTCTGTTGTGGAAGAAAAATGGCAGATAAGGCCAAAAAATGGCAGTGGTCAGCACCCGGGGAAACAGCCATGAGGAACAGAGAGAGAGAGACCATAATGAGACGCATAGAGATTGTTGTACGCTGTGTCAGAGAACATCATTAGCTGAGAGAGATCAGAGAACCGTTTCACCGCACCTTCATTTTTAATGATGTCTGCTCCAGATCTCAGAGAAATCTCATAATGTCACCACACTCCCAAAATAAAGAGAGAAAAAGAGAGAAAGACTTTGTACAAGTTTTCATTGGTTGTGGCAGATGTGGCCATCTGCCACAGTTAAAAATGTATGAACGTCATTGCATCAGATATCAGAATTTCAAACCAACTGGCGTTTATTTTAAAGATCACTCACTTCGTTAGGTTTAAAATAAAGAACACAAATACTGTTTCAAAGTATTTCATCACCTTCTGCAACATCACCACATAAACTGTGTTAATGCGATGAAATGTGCACGCAGGCGTTGGAGCACGCCGTTTCTGAAGTAACAAGTTTGTTTAACTGTCTGGAGAGTAGATGAACCCGAAAGCAGAAATTCTAAGCTTTACATACTGTAGATACCAAACTTGAGTGGGTACTTCCCAAAGAGCGGGCAGCAGCGAGCGAAGTTTGTCGGCATGTTTCCGGCCATTTTGCTGCATCCGCTCACAAAAATAAAGTTTTGATATATTTACGGTAGGAAATTTACAAAATATCTTCATGGAACATGATCTTTACTTAATATCCTAATGATTTTTGGCACAAAAGAAAAATCAATCATTTTGACCCAAATATACCCGTGCGTCTATGACTGGTTTTGTGGTCCAGGGTCACATATTTAGCGCTAAAACAGGTCTGGTTACCTATTTCTATTGTGCCCTGTGTGAACTGAAGGCGAACTTAATTTATAAATCCCTAAAAAGACGTATGGACATTTTCTCTTTTTCCTCTTTGTTGCCATCTGGTTGGTACTACAGCACACCGAGCACCAGAATAACAAGAATAGTTCCTTTCCTCAGGCCAGTTTTAAGTTTAGCTTCCCATTGTGTTTTAAAATCGTGTGCAATATACCGTACACCATATATTTTGTAAATACATTTATTTAACACAACTTTTGTTTTTACTGCATACATCACATTCGTCTGTGCTTGTTTATACACATATTTTAATCTATTATGTAAATATGCTTATTGATTAAGTTTCTTTATTTTCTGAGCATGTCGTTGGTGCTTTGGACATTTTTTTGTAACCAAGATACTTGTGTGCGTACTTTATAAGCACTCTTGGCAATAATAATAAAATTCATTCATTATGACCGTGGGATCAGTAGGAAGCCTATTACACAAATAACTAAATAATAATATATTTTGTCTAATGCAAAAACATTTAAAAATAAGTGTGTGCAAAGATTTGTTTGGCTACCAAAAGTGTCTATATTGGTGTTATAATTCAACGCCGTGAGACGGAATTAACTGATTTTAGGTCCAATTTAAATGTCGATTTTTTTTACCCAAATATAGCAGAATATAATCTGCGACGTGACGCAAACCGCATATGACGTAGGCAATTGTACTGAGCCTAAATCAAGTCCAAAACAAAAGGTCACAGATTGGGTGCTTCAATTATATATTGTTCCTCTTCTTAGACTGCATGGTGGCCATGGAGACGGAAATAGGAACTTGGAAACCTGATAATGCAGAGGCGATCCATCCCCAGGTGAGGATTCAAAATACCTGAAGCAAAGTTTCTATCACTCTTGTCTGGAAAGTGTGGATGTGTCTCTGTCTGTAGCTCTTCTTCTGTCAGTATGCACCTCCTTGTTCTTGTGCTCTGTGTTCTTCTGGAGCTCCTCATGGTCAGCTGTAAGTAAAGATTTCACACTCAGTCCTACTAAATCTTTTCAGAGCTTTACCGTGGTAAAACAGTAGTGAGTACGGTCTTATACTGTAGTTTTTACTTCCAAAGACTCTATTCACCATAACTTTTGGTGTTGTTTCTTTATAAATTGCTTGAATTATATGTGAAAATGTTTGAATACTAATCACGATTTTAATAAAATGCCTAATTTAATAAGTAAGCACAGATTTATATTTTTATTTAAATGTTTTAAAAAAGTGTAATAATTTTTACTTTATTTTATTATAATATATATATTGAATGTGTTTAAACATCAATGAGATTCTGTTGTTGGCTTCTGATAAAAAATGTCTCTTCTGGAGTTGCAAAGATCTCAGCAATGTTTCAAACTGTGCTCAGAATCGAAAACACCTATATGAAATCTGTATAAAACAAACATTTCTTAAAATTGTTCCAATTATAATTATTTGAGCTTTGCCATCCATATTCATTTCATACTGTTATACGCTTACTGCATGTCAACAATTGTCTCATTTTTGTTCGATGTATCTGGTTGAAACATACAAACCATGCAGATCCTTACAATACAAACGAGAACTCCATTAAATCTCCTGAGATACGAAAGAATGATTTTTCTTTTCATACTGGCTTGGTTACAAATGAAATACATAAGAATATATGAGGACAATGTACAGTTTAGTTTATATGAACAGATGGGGGTCTTTATCCTGACAGTCTGTGTTTTCTTTCATTGCAAAAGAATCCCAAGATGATAAAACGTATAGAGCTTTTATTTCCAAAAATAACATCACTAAATGTCGATCTGAATTCAATTATGACAAAAACACATTTCAACACTCTTACACGTGAGTTCACGTGTTAAATCCCCAAACACTGAAGTCCGGCATTCTTTACTGTTTATCATCACTTTACAACACAAAACGACAAACAATCGACGTCCATGTGCGGCGAATTCGACTCTTTGTTATAATGTTTTGGATTTCCTTCATTTAATTTACGTTGAGTTTCATATGCAATCTGATAAAGGTCGCGGTGCTTCAAATCCTCATGAGGCTTCAGATCATTCAATCAATGTTACATCCAACGCATGTACCTTTCACAGGGCTGGTCAATGGCTGCTAAGATTGTATAGGATTACTTTAACCGCAGCACGTACAACTTCTCAGTTGTTACACAGGGATCAATATGCCCGAGAGACGCCTTTGAACTCGCTCGTGAACTTCTGTGACAGGCCCAGATGAACCGTCCCGTCTGTTCGTGACTCACATCTCAGGAAATTATACTCGTCTGTGGACACATTTACATGCAAAAATAACAAAACCCACCCATATTGTTTACTGACTACACGCATTGTTCTGTTCTGTATTGACTTACTGTGTAATAAATTAAGCGTCCATGAAAGACTTCATGTTACGCTACACTCTCAAACACAAAGGTGTGAATCTAAAGCGACCTCCACATGCACGTGTAACCTCACTGTGGCGCGTTTCTAAACACGTTTCTTATGTAATGTATATGATATCGGTTTGCACAATGGGATGATTCTTATGATTGAACCCTGCAGGTCAGGAGGACATCCAGGGCCGTATAGTGGGTGGATATGCCCCCTCTCCTTACTCCATCAAGTACGTTGTGTCCATTCAGAGTGCTACGGGCCAGCACTTCTGCGGAGGAACATTAATAAACAAGTACTGGGTGCTGACCGCAGCACACTGCAATATAGGGTGAGACAATCTGAAAAGCCTTGAATTCCAAGTTTTTAACCCTGGAAAGTCTTGTAGCGTTTTAGTATTGGTTCAGTGTCGCTTCAGTAACTAGTATGGTTAGTTAATGTAACAAGTCTGTATAAGTGGTGTTTTTACCTGCAGTACAGTATTTTAAGTTGAACAAAAAATTCTTTCATCATTCACTCGCCCTCATGTCATTCCAAACCTCTATGACATTCTTCTTCACAAAACATATTTTGAAGAACTTTGGTAGCCAACAACATCGCCCCCCGTTGACTTCCATTGAAAGGACACAAAACCACTTAGACATTTCTCAAAATATCTTCTTTTGTGTTCCGTTCTAAAGAAAAAAAGAAGCATATATTATGAGAGTGAATTAATGATTACAGAATCTTTATTTTTGGGTGAACTATTTCATCCAAGACATGTAGTTCACTTAAGTTATAAATAAACTAAATCTCTTGAAGAAACCGTGGCGTTAAAATGTAAACAAGAGTGCAGACAGCCATAGTCTTTGCACATCAAATGTCAAATGTTTCTCATTGTCTTTGAAGGGTTTTTATCTGAAGGTGTATGCTTAAATGTCTGAAATGAGTTTCATATACGTAAATACAATTGTTCATATAACTGTGCAAATATAAACTTTTTCCATTTTAAACTATTTTGTTTAATAAAAAATGAAATGGACTAAAAAAATAAAAAAGAGAATCCAGTAAGAGCACAGAAAAGATGGGAACTCCTTTAATATTGTTTAAAAAGCATCTTGGGGTGAAACCTCAAGAAGCTGCTTGAGAAAATGGCAGGAGAACATTTCTGCAAATTTTAGGCAATAGGTGACTACTACACTGGAGATTATATTTTATCAAAAAAATAAACTTGACATAGATATGTGAACTCAATAAATACAATCTTTATTAAAATGACATCTGCCCACAGTGTACACTTCTAATAAAAACAGAAACGAGTACTCTTATGAAATATGCACATCAGAAGTTTTTGAATTATATGAATCTATAAAAAATTCAAATCTTGGTTTGTGTCTTGCAGAGCGGCAAACATGAGGATCGTGGCCGGAGATCACTCCGTGGGTTCATACGAGGGTACGGAACAGTTTCGCAGACCTCATCTCTTAATACCTCACCCACAGTACAACAGAGACACCAACAACGCAGACATCATGCTCATTAAGGTGAGACAGACTCAATGCTACCGTGTTACACTAGCGACTAACTGAAGTGTCATTACAGCCGTGACGCATTGATTCCTGTCATGCATAGAAAATGAACACAATTATTCTCACGTCAAGTCTTTTAGACGAAGCAATTTAAGTGTCTCAGTAAACAGCAGTGCAGACACTCTGCAAAGCATGATGGGAAATTTGTAAATTGTATTCACGAGTTTGTCTGTTAATAGAATATAGAATATGCTTACAAAAGACAATGTTATTGACATGATTAGATAAACAAACTCCTCTTTAATGTTTTAACTTTAAAATATAAAATGTTGCACTTGTCTGTTTTATTGATTACGATGTATTTTTAACAATGATCTTTTTTATGTTTTTGTTTAATCTGACGGACTGACTGTTAAACTTAACACTATATTATCGTTCAGTAATATAATTTTGTACATGACCTTCACGAATACTGATTCTGATTGGTCAGTTGTAACATTTGTAAAAACTGACTGGAAAATTGTAACATTTGAAAAAAAAATCTTTTTTTAATTGCATTATGTGTATGGTCACCAGTGTTGGGTGTAACTAGTTACTAAGTAATGTACTTAAAAAAGTAAAGTAAGGGATTACTCATCGTTAAAAATGATGTATTTGAACTAAATACCGTGTTATGTATACAATAGTGGAATTGACATTAAAATTAAAAGTCTAACTTTAAAATGCATGCATTAATGTACCTTTCTCACATTTTTAATACTTTAGGCAGTTAATAAGAGTACTTTATGTAGTTTTATATTGTTTATTTGAATGAATCAAGAGTCGTTTTGTGTCTATCCTTGAATCACTTAACTAATCAAGGTTGATATAGTATATAGAAAGTAATTAGTAATAAGTAATTAAATAGTTTTTGTACGGAGTAATTTGTACAGTAATCTAATTACAATATTGAATATGTAATTAGTAACTAGTAATTCATTAGTAACTTACCCAACACTGATGGTCACTCACTGGAGTTTTTAGTTGTTTTGTTTATTTTCGGCATGATAAAATGTTTCTCTCTCTCTATCTCTCTAGCTTCAGTCTCCAGTCTATATAAACAGTTATGTGTCTCTGGCTCCATTACCTCGTCTGGACGCTATGGTGGCAGTGGGACGGGTGTGCAGGGTGTCCGGTTGGGGCTTCACAAGCCCGACAGGAGGAATCCCTTTAACTCTGCGTACGGTCATGCTGCCCATAGTGTCCACTTCAGTGTGTAACAGCACAGAATCTTTCAACGGAAACATCACTGAGAACATGATCTGTGCGGGATACAGATCAGGAGGAAAAGATGCCTGCAAGGTGAACCAGACTATTATTACTGTACATCACTTTACGTATGTGCAACAGTTCTGTATTATACTTTGAATGTTTTTTACTGTTCTGAAACTTATATGTTGTCATTGTTTGAGAGTGATTGTTCAAAATGTAAAAATAGCTGCCCGATTAGCAAGCAAATTCAGTGTCTGTATGCGGAAAATAGAATCGTTTAGAACGAATGTGCAACCACTCTTAAAAATAAAGGTGCTTCGCGATGCCATACAAGAACCTTTTTTGTCTAAATGGTTCCATAAGGAACCTTTAACATCTGAAGAACCTTTCTGATTCACAAAAGGTTCTTTGTGGCAAAATGGTTCTTCGGATTATAAAAAGGTAAGAAAGAGATGGCTCTTTAAAGAACCTTTGACTAAATGGTTCTTTGTGGGCATCGCTGTGAAGAACCTTTTAAGCACGCTTAAACTTCATTGTCAATAACTACACCATTCATTTCATATTTATATAATATAATATTTGAATAATTGACATACAGTAGTCAATTATTAATTCATTGTTTAGTTGGTTGCTCTGTTGACTAGATTTACTTTAATTTAATGCAGACACTTTTTGCATCATAAGCACATGCAACAAGAACACAAAAGCAGTTTGTGCCAAATCTCTAATAAGATGCAGTAGCTCAGATCACAGAAGGAAAATGTATTTAATACATTATTTAACATTCAGCCATTTGCCTTTTACACACATCATCTGTGAAAACAAACCAAATAAAAAAGTTTGCCAAAATATAACTTATTCTGTCTCAAGCGCAATTAATGGCACCGATCGCTTATTTTTCAACCAATAAATTTGTTTTGCTTTTTCACTTCAAGTATTGGAGCTAATTTGCTGGCAATCTCACGTTCACACAATTTCTAAATAAAACAAATTACATTCAATTTACAGAGGAAGTATGTGTGAAGGCACCCATTATCACATCCGCCTCCCTGATGGTGTTCATTGTATGATTACTGTGAAACTGAGACAATCTGATAAGCTTTTGAGAAAACAAGTGTTTGAAAACTGTATTATTAAACATCCGTTTGAACCAGTAAATGATCTCTCTCATGTTCTCTGCAGGGGGACTCTGGTGGACCTCTGTTGTGCGAGGGTCGGGTCTATGGTGTTGTGTCCTGGGGCAGCGGCTGTGGTGACCCTCAGTATCCTGGCGTCTATACCGCCGTCTCCAGGTTCAGGCAATGGATCGACAGAACTATATTTGGCTATTACGGAAGGTGCCTCAAGTATTAGACTGCAGTGTCATTTCAGCACTTCCCTTAATTGAACTTGAACATGCCAACTTGTACATGAATATTGTTTTTATTGTTTTGCTTTCTACTTGCATGTTAGGATCTTTTCGTGTTTTACTTCTTGGATTTACTGGATTTTAGACTGGATTTTTGAAAGAGCGCATTAGATCCCCTGTTAGACTTTTTATAAAGAAGTTTGTGTCTGTAAATGTGCCATATTGTCGTTTCACAGAGATATACTTCCCGAAAACAAAATCACAAAAAGTTTGAATTCAAATGGTACTTGTGATAAGATATATATATATAAATAAATAATAGAGAGCATGAATGTGTCGCACATGAGTGTATTTAAGCCAGATTTCATTCCTTAAAGAGAAAGTTCACCCAAAAATGACAATTCTCTTATCATGTATTCACCCTCATGTCATTCAAACCCCATATGACTGACTTTCTTCTGCAGAGCACAAAAGATTATGTTTTGAAGAATGTTGGTAACTAAACAACACTGGCCCCCATTGACTTCCATTGTATGAACACAAAACCACTGAGACATTTCTCAAAATATCTTCTTTTGTGTTCCACAGAATGTCAGGTTTGAATGACAGAATTTTTATTTTGGGGTAAACTATCCCTTTAAGTCTACACTTTCTCTGCCTGTCTACAAGCAGATTCATGTTCAGAGAATAACTGACCCAAAAAAGACAATTTCGCATGCCAGACTTCCGTTTTTTTTATTTGAAGAAGGTTTGCTGATACAGTTTTCCGTACAACGATGTTATCTACAGTCCAACTCAACGTTCAAAGAACCTTTTCACTGTCGTTTGTGTTATCATACAGTCAAATAGAACTCTTGTATTTTCTTTTAAATTTGAGGTGTGATGCCATTAAATTGACCAAGTGTTTTTTGGGATTTATTTAATTAAAAAAAAGTGAATAAAAGACTTGAATATCTCTAAAGACTTCTTAGTGCACCTCATCTATACAAACACAGAATAAAAGACCTCTTTACCCGTAGTCCATATAAAAAGGATGCCTAAATTATTTCTAAAGGAAATTCTTACTCTTTGTGAGTAAATGAAACAAGATCAAATTGGCACCAAAGTATTTTTCTCCTTATGCCAGCGTGCTAGGCGTGTCTGTTTTCCGCAGACACGGAAACCTGAACATTTGTGTCCTTCTCTGGTGTTGAGGTTTATGTCTATAGGAAATAGATGAGTTATTCCGGGCAAGCGTGAACATGATTCCAGAAAAGAGTGGTTGATATCTGGACAGGTTACACCACACCCAAAAGGTCAGTCGTGGCCTTATCAACCACATGAATACTGAATGTCCTACTTCTGAGACTCTCAAGTTGCACAGCTTGGGAGATGTCCTTCAGCTTAAGGGAGTGTCCTTCATCCAGTGATGGATACGAGACTCCAGGCTTTACCGATTACATAAAGTCACATTTCCATTGTGTGATCCGCATCTCGAACACGTCAGAACCAGCTTTGAAGACCTATCGCGTGACATATTCAGCCATAGTCTAGTACAAGGAGATTCTCCTAGGGAGAACTGCTGTTTTTGTCGAGCAGATTTTCACATTGTCGGATTCACAATAGAAGAATAGTCTCACGACTGCAGACCTCGGGGGATTTGGCTTTGTTGTCAAACAGACAACGCATATAAAGTGACGCTGTGGGTGCTGTATGGAATTAGGACAGTCTTATCTGTTTTCCCTTGACAGATCTGATTCAGGAGAGAAAGGGCTACTGTCTGCCTGGTTAGTACAATGTTTGCATTAGATATGAGGATATAAACTATGGGACATACAGTAGCACAAACACACTTTTCGAATAATACATTGAACAATAGCTGTACTGTTGATAATGTGCATTTGGACACTTTCTGGTTGTCAAATGTCAGTGAAACACGTGCATCAACCAAATCTGCAAAAAGTCATTCTTAAAAATGGTTAAGCATCGCTAATGCCGGGTCTCAACACAAGATAATCGGGCCGATTTCTCCACTTCCGACAATCCTAGGTAAAGTCCCGATGATCTCATACGGCTCTGAAGATGATCTTATCAGATTTTCCTGTGGTGTGATTTGTGTTAAGAGTGAATGAACCTGATCGGAAGAACGTCGGAGCCACCCCGATCGCAAAACGTAAACATTCAACATGTTGATCAGAAATCCTGATGTGTGCGGGAAACCCCGAGGACAAACGCACAAGAACTCTGTTGATTGTCACGCGGAACAAAACAGTAGACAGTTAACACTTCAACAAACCCTTTTCTTTATTCTGTCAATTTTCTGTCAAAAGCATCACAAAAACTATCATCGAAAACTATCATCATAAAAACAGGCTGTGTGCAAGAGACGGTAGTGTTTGGAGTCCGAGTGTGCTGATGATTTAAGGTGGAACAGAATAACTAAGTCCAGTAGAGCCAGTAGACTCTTTCAGGTGATAATGTCAGCAACAATTTTTTACAATACGGTATTAATATTCTTTTTTAATTACTGTGAAGACATGAACACTATTTGAGTTGCAATAAAATTATGTCTAGTGCTGTGCCACATTGAATGCGTTAGACGACGCTGCTTGAGCAATTTCTCAACGATAAATAATATTTTTTAAATGACATAAAAAGTTATACGTACACATTTGTTTATATTGAACACATATATAATAAACAAAGCCTACAGTGAAAAAACTTATTCTGAAATCTGATTTCCTGTGTTCACAGTCAGGACTCTGTGGTGTGCTTTCTTCGTCACATCACGGCGCACCACACATTATAGGAGCAAGACGAATAAATCTAGGATTTTTTGTCCTCATGTTTGTGGTCTCTCACAGTTTTAAACTCTTATGAGATTTTAAAAAATATTTTGGCGAGGCCCCGGCATAAGTTTGCCTGTGCAGAAAAAAGCAATAACAAAAGTTGAAATCATTATGCTCTAATTAGGGTAGAGTGCATAAAATGCAAAAAACTACTTTTGCAACATTTTGCTTTTCAAATTCTGCCATGCAATAAAATTCAAACAATAAGTAGTGTGGTTTATAGAAGCAATGTGGAGATTTTAGCTGCATCTAGTGGTGAGATTGCTAATTGCAACCAAAGGCTCACTCCACCGCTCCCCCTCCGTTTCGAAGCTCTACGGTGGCTGACACAGAACAAAGATGTCATCACGTTTTGGCTTCTTTGCCGAAAGAGATAACGTATTTACGAAACTCCCTCTGTAGAGCAGTTTGTCTGATAAGGGCTACTGTAGAAACAACATGGTGAATTCCATGTAAATGGACCCGCGGTGTATCTAGCTCATTCTAAGCTAATAAAAACATAACGATTCATTATGTAAGGTCTTTATACACCTCTGAATACACAGTTATGTATATTTTATTGCATTTCTGTCAATGGATCCTTCAAAAAATTACACATTGGACCAAGTCAACAAAAATCTGGCACGCCAACATCATGGGTTTGATTTCCAAGAAATGCATGAACAGATAAAATCTATAGTATTAATAAACTTCAAGTGTAAAAAGGTAAAAACTAAATGTAAAGGAATGAAATACTTTGAATATTCATTTTTCCACTGTGTTCCTGTTACTCAATTGCATGGTAAAGCATTCGCACGGCAGAGGTCGAGGGGTCTGTCTGATACAAAAAACACTAATTCTAATGAAATGTAAAGCCCTATCGCTATGAATAAAAGCATTTGCCAAATGCAAAAATGTAAACACATTACATACAGCGTTCTGTATTTATGACATGCTTCAGCTAAAACGAATGCGTGTTGGTATATGTGATGGTTAGGTTTAAATGTGGGTTAAGGATAGGGCTTCAGTATTCACATGTGCACAGAAGTGGAGGCAAAGATTCAGACTAAGAAACTAGGTTGTATTGAAAGCCTCTGTTTATTGTGATTTATAGTGCATGCTTTCATAGAAAGAATGGGTCGAAACGAGTGCAGGCTAAATAGCTTTTCGTTTTATCACTGCTAAAACTCCCACGGCTACATCACAAAAGAGCTCCTCTTAGGTATAAGGCTGTGGTTTAAAATGAAAGGACGTGAGCTTCAGTTTCATACTAGGTATGCAACACTGACACAATGAGTTCCATCAGTCAAAACAGAGTTAAATGAAGTTCAAATGACGCACTAACAGCCTCCAATGTACGTGCCATTTCAGCGTTATAATCACGCATCGATTCAAACACGACAGCATCTATTTTTTACCTTCAGCACGAAGAGAAGCTCAGTTGAGATGAATGAGGCTGTTCAACACGACCGGCACATTCAGCAGCTCACCTGTGGACATGCAGGGAAATCTAATAAAATGTAAACAAAAACTATAGTTATAAACTTGAGAGTATATACTTTATTACATTACAAGCAGACTTCTGGGAACTAGTAAGCTATAAAAAAAATTATATGACCACATAAAGTTTATAGTCATGACTAGAATGTTACAACTGATGGTCAAATGAAATATTAATGAAAAGCACCTCTTGTCTATTTACTGTGGTCGAGCATTTACCTCAGCAGACATTTAACTGACCAGATGTCCGCAGCTGACGTGTCAGCACTGAGTGGGTGGAAGGTAATGATGGTGAATATCTCTAAAGACTTCTTAGTGCACCTCATCTATACAAACACAGATTAAGACACTGAAGCATTCCGAACAGATCATTAACATCCTAACCTATGGTTATAATACACTGAAAATACCAGAGGATGTGGGATGGAGGATGTGGATGCTGTGATGTGATGTCTTTCATCAGGCCATTTCTGCAGTGCCCTGTGATGAAACATTATTTATTTCAAAGCTATGTCCCATTTTTGCTTTTCACCCACTCACATCCTGTCTCTCCAATGTGAGGACGGACACAAGCAGATTTATGGAGTGTATTTCTCAGAGGATCTGTAGAAACTAGAGCACTTTAATCAAGACTCCTCACAGAGTGATGTCGTCACAGGAGATAAAGCCCTTTATCTATCTGTCAATCACTCTCTCTGTCTATATATCTGTCTGACTTCCATATGTACTGTATATCTGTCTGTTGATCCATCTGTCTATCTGACTGTCTCTGTCTATCTGTTTTTGTCAATCTACCCGTTGGTCTGTCCTATCCATCCATTCATACATCCTTCTATCTATCAATCTTTCTCTCTGTCTGGCTGTCTGTCTATCTAACTATCTGTCTGTCTATATGTCTAGCTGCCTGTCTATACATCCATCCGTCTGTCTATCCATCTATCCACCCATCTATCTATCCATCCGTCCGTCCGTATCCATCCGTCCGTATCCATCCATCCGTATCCATCTATCTATCTATCTATCTATCTATCTATCTATCTATCTATCTATCTATCTATCTATCTATCTATCTATCTATCTATCTATCTATCTATCTATCTGACTGCACTCACACTACAGGCTCAAATCCAAACTATCATCTGTCCACTATGCCCCATTCCACACAGTAATTTCATATAGATTACAGTAGGTTTAGACCCCGGCATCCTTTACGGACGACATGAGACCAGAACTGCTGAGCAGTTTTTACTGCTGTATGAAAATGCAGCAAAGATTCATTTCCAGTTTTATAGCTTCATTACAGCTGAGCGCTGAGAGAACCATGTCTCCTGTATTTCACCCGTTTAAATAAAGATGCTGTGGCAACCAGTATTTTCTATCTGCTGCAGACAATGTTCATTTTTCATTGCAGTTATTGCTGAGCTATCTGCTTTGGGCCATTATATGATTAGAAAGGCCTATGCACTTGATAAAATAAGCAAATTCTTTTTAAATCCAAGTCAGCGTTTTGTGGCAGTGTGCAGTCAAACAGAACAATATGCACCCAACACACATCATAGCAAAAACAGACATGTTTTTAAAAAAAAAGCCTCAGTGTAGGTCTATGAGTTTTTTTAATGAGCCTTGATCACTTTTGATCTCATGAAAAGTAACAAAACACTTCCTCAACAAGTCGTTTGATCTGAGCTATCATTCATGTCCGGGCTTTGAAAAGAGCATTTCAGCATCCCATACGCTTATACCCATGATCAATGTTGAGGTCATACAAATCGTCCACCTTTATAATGGAAAAGAAAAGATCTATTCCCCTCAATGGCCATTTATAGACAGAAAGGGCAAGTGCTCTGGAATTACAGGTGAAATGCACCCTGTCTGTATGCTACGGCACGGTGACGTATGACACCTGCAGTTATCCTCACACATATGTGTGATAAGACCGAGATGAGACCGTAGAGAGCAATGGTCACATCAATAGGGTCGAGGAGTGATGGAATGCTGCCAGACGTGGGAATGATGGGTATCAGGATTCAGGAGGTTATGTCTGAGCCTTTCCTAAAACATGGCAGAAATGATCTCGAAACCACTGTGATGAGCTTCACAGTATTAACTTAAAACCCGTAATTTAATTCTCAAAGGAATTAGAAATATATATGTTCACTTATATAAACTGTATATAGTTCTGTATGAGAAATATCAAATTTGACCAGATACTGTAATTGAAACCTGAAATGTGAAACTTTAATATTGCAAACTTTGAAACTAATAACAGAGAGACGGTCGTGACTGTAATTCCAGATCAGATCAGCCCATCACGTTGCATTATGTTAACAATAACGTGACTGTTTTCCAAGATTAGCTTTGATCTAACGCAAGTGTATTACAGCGTGTGAATCAGCTGTACTGTGTATCAAAACCTCAAGGCATAAGCTTCAAACTTCAAACTTGGTTCAGAAGGTCAAAGTGTCACGTTCAGCTCATAGAAAAATGTCCATCACCGTGCCATGAGTCTATAACCACAGCACAGAATCTTAATCAACTGGCACACAACTCCTCTAATCAATGAAATGGATCTATTTGAAGTATTATTGGTGGATCTGTAGCCAAAAAGGACATTTTATTCATAATTGTTTGCTGAATCCCTTCAATAAATTTTTAAGCAATGTCACATTGTTATGTAACAGACATTATGCAATGACGCAATGTCAGAAGTATATTACAAACTTTTTAGGACTTTCAGAATAGCTCTCAAGTCTCTAGCCGGTTTCAACTTGATGCATCATGTCCATTGGATTTCTTACAAATATCATTTGCCATTGGCTTTCTTTAACAATCACACAAGCCCCCTGCAGTTCCATAATAAACCCATAGAAGGCTTTTGCCTAATCTACTATTAGCATAAAGTTCATTTGCAGCATATTCTGTAAAAACAAATGCTCGCTTAGACTAGAAAAGACCATCAGACCAACATGTAAAGTAACCAATGAATATGGATTATTTAACAGATACATTTTAAAGATTATGGGTACTGGCTGTCAGTCTCTCAACTGAGGCTTATCAATTATCAATAAATGTATCAATACATTTCATAATTTGTCAAATAAATCATATTTTTTATAAATAAAATGACTTTCTAACAGCGTGTCCAGATAAATGAATCACAGCTGAACAAACTGTATGCAAAGTACAAGGTGTGATATTGTGTGCCAGAAACAAATTAACAAAAAAAATTGCTTTGCTCTCCATCCTTAAAAACAAAAGGTAGAACCGGAGCGTTAAAACAGCATGAATTAAAAATAAATTGGGGTTGTTAATGTAATACACTGCTGTAATTTAGATCCACCAATTTATTTGTCACATCTGAATCATGCACCCCTAAACCTAAAAAAATTGAGGTCTCCACGGGCAAAAAAGCTTATAAAATGTACAGAACGATATTTTTGGAAAATCTAAAAATGCAAAAAGATTTCTATGATCTTTAGGTTTAGGGGTAGGGGATAAAATATACTGTTTGCACAGTATAAAAATCATTACGCCTATGGACTGTCCCCACGGAGATAATAACCAGACGTGTTTGCGTGTCTGTGTGTGGGTGGGTGGGTGGATGGATAGATATAGATAGACAGACAGACCGACCCACCGACAGACAGACAGACAGACATGAGTCCCCATGAGTATTCAGGTTTAGGTCCCCACCGGGCTATAAAAACAAGGCTCTTATGACCTAAAAAAAGTACATTTAAATAGAGATTGCAGGTGTCACTATGGCCAGGAAAAATAGTTTATCCTCAGAGTCTCTTCAACTCGAGAGTCCAGGTGTATTCTCTATTGTCGCAGAGGTTTCTCTTACAATTGCCAAAAAAACATATAAAAATAAGATAATTGATGATATGCAGTTGCTGCATGGAGCTATAAAATAAATGGGAACAGTAGCATGGCTCAGATCATTTAGTCTTGAAAGAATCTTATAAAAACATTTTGGAGTTCAAATCTGATGACACTTTGAGATGTTGGAGATCACGACAGTCTTTCTCACGGAATACACAGAAGTGATAATTCACCCAAAAATAACAATTCTGTCATCACTTACTCGCCTTCTTGTCATTTAAAACCTGTATGACTTTCTTTCATCTGCAGAACACATAAAAAGATATTTTGTAGAATCTTGGCATCCAAACAACGGTGGCACCCTTTCACTTTTATTGTATGAACAGAAAACAACCTATTTTCTTTTGTGTTCTGCAGAAGAGAGTAAGTCATAGAGGTTTAAAAGGGTATATACAGGAATCATGGAGCTAAATTTTATACTTAAGACCTTTTTAAAGACTCTTTTCATACATTTTAAGACCTCATCACCACTTCAAGTTTTAAACGGTTACACTGGCAACACTTTAACTTGCATTTACTACATACTGATTGTGAGATAGCACAACTAAACACGGTTATTCCCAGAGAAGGCCCTCATCCATGGTTCCAACTCCTTATCCTCCAACCATTTGCCATATAAAAAATACTTTATCATTTCTTTGTTCTGTTGAACACAAAAGAAGACATTTTGAAGAATGCAAGACAGCAATTCTGGGACACTTTTGACTACCATGGGAGTCAATGGGGGGCAAGATCTGTTTGGTTATATGCATTCTTCCAAATATCTTTCTCTGTGTTCATCAGAACAAAGAAATTTATACAGATTTGGAACAACTCGAAGGTGAGTAAATGATGACAGAATTTTCATTTTTGGTTGAATTATCCCTTTAATCAGAAACAGTCAAGATATTAACGAGCAGAACAAGGAGTCCTACTGAAGTTAGTAGTGTTTTTCACAGTCACTGTAAAACGGAACATTCAGCAGCATGTCCACAGAAAAATACAACAACCCCGCCGGACAACAAGTGGTCAGCAAACTTTTGAATCATTCCGGTCCGGCCAATGACAAGTTGATTTATGCCGTTCCCTGGCAACGGAATCTGTGCTGCTCACGGTCTTTTCTAATCTTGTAGCTGTCAGCTGGTCTCAGCACGGCTGTTTTAATGCCAGACGGAAACAAGCCCCAAGGAACTCTCTTTGTACCGTCTGACTGAGACAGAGAACGCTGGCTAATGCATTTGAAAAGCTCAAAATGTTTTCCCTAAGGACTATATTAAAAATAGATGAAAAGCATAGATGCTTTATGGACAACACCTGCATAATGCTGTGCTGAGATGCGGTTAGATGCACATGTCCAACGGGAGTTGTATGAAACAATTAACTATTTAAAACCATCGCAAACATCAAAGGCTGCCAACAGTCAAATGTCATTATGAAACTTGTCTTAAGTTCATTTTGTAAAAGTGTTTTTCTGAAGAACTGCTAAAAAGAATTTGTTGCATTGTCGATTTTTAATCATGCATTATTCATATTAAAGGTGCTGTGTGTCATTTTTTTTGGAGGATCTATTGACAGAGATGCAATATAATACACGTACCTATGTCTTCAGAGGTGTATAAAGACCTTACATAATGAAATGTTTTTATTACCTTAGAATGAGCTATTTCTATCTACGTACACCGCGGGTCCCCTTGCATGGAATTCGCCATGTTGTTTCTACAGTGGCCCTAAACGGACAAACTGCTCTACCGGGCGCGTTTCGTAAATACATTATCTCCTTCGGCAAAGAAGTGAAAACATGACGACATCTTAGTTCAGTGTCAACATACAGTTGCAGCGAATGTCTCCAGGATTGAAGAGCATCTTGTTTGAATTGTCTCTGTTTGGTGTGCTGTATCGAGAACTTTAAATGTCTTGGACACTATATGCAAAATCTTCTGAGTCAGCTATAGTGACCTATTTTACACTGTAAGTGCTGTTTACATCTATATAATTCGTACATCTTATTCTCCGGGCATCGACCGGATCTGTAATCCGCCCTTGAGAGAATCAAATGTAAATGTATTTAAATCTCTATAAACTAAGTTCTCCTTAAAGGATGCATTAGTTCTGCCACTTGCTGTCTTGGTCCTTAGTTGTGTGTTAAAGCGATGACCAATCGGCCGTGAACCTTATTCCGATATTACGACTGGTTCTCCGTTCTAGGAGCTGCAGTGTCGCTTGGATATTTGTCGGATGCAGGAAGCATTGAATCAATTTATAATTAACTTGCGCCCTGCAGAAAAAAGAGAGAGAGCAAGCGAGAGAAAGAGAGAGAGAATGCACAAACTCGCTGCGTCTCACCACCAAATTATAATGTAAATGTAGTCTCTGTTTGCTGAGCAGAGCTTGCGGACACAGCGCCAGACACAGAGATGTGGGCTGACACTGTTTAGCTCCGTGTACGTCTGGGAATTATACGCATGGATGGATACACCTAGCAGTCGTGCTTTAAATGAGATTTACACTATTTATGAATGCTATGGGCAGGCCGCAGGGGCAAGTATATGAATTTCCAGATCAGAGGGTCCAAATCATTTCCCATGTGATCTGATCGAGCCATTACAGTCCGCTTGAAGTAACATAAACCTTAATTAAGGTGGTGAAAGAGCAGGAAATTATTTATCTGGGATATAATTAATATGCCATCATGTAATTGTTTTCTTCTTCCAGCTCCATCTCATAAAAAAGGGAAAATGTACAGGTTATTAAAAGAACATTTGAGCAAAAAATGATTAAAAAAATAATAATTTACACATCCTCACACCCTCCCAGATACAGGTATGCCTACCCTTCCTTCAGTTGAACACAACTATAATTTATTTTATATTAAAATGCCATCATATTATCTTTTTATACCGTATTCAAAATGTCAATGCTCACATGTCCATCATCCAAATCCAAATGAATTCAGTGTGGGAAAAATAATGTTTGTGAGAAAAAAACATTCATATTTTAAGCGAGAATCAAAAATCAAAACAAGCACATCAGAGTTTAAACAGGGCGAATTGGTCACATGATAAAATGTAATATAACAACTCGTGAGACATGTAACTAACAAGCATCAGAATGTCATACAGAGACATACAGCAAATAATTGTCTCTTTGTCAATCACTGTCACTACATGATAGTTTGTTTCAATAGTTCAATTTTACACAAAAAAACAGTGCTTGTCGGATATTTAGATATTATTTCTAAAACTAAATATTACAATAACTGTGCTCATATTTGCAAAGACAGACAACCTCAAAAATCATGTCTTTATTGTGCATTCCAGTTAATATCAATCAAACCTGCAGTTAACTTGTTTTAATTAAGTAATAATAACAAAAAAAAATCACACAGCTAACTAGCACAACAAAAACATGATAACATAATAAAAAATGATTTTTAAAAGTTTTTAAAAACAGAGTTATTTGTTTTTGTAAATAAACTCTTCACAAATAAATGCAAAGTTTAACATACATTCTAATAAAGCAATAAGCCCCAAGAAGCTGTGGGTTTTCATTTTATAACAGCTAAGGGCGTTGTGGCTATAAAATAAAATATTATAAAATGCACTGTAACCCACTGCTTCGCGGGGCTTATTGCTTTTATAAAACGGTTATTCCATATGCGTAGCAAGGTTTCAAAAAATTAAGTAAATAAAACGATATTTAGGCTATGTAATGCGGTCAGCTGTTCGGGGATAAATCGGGGATTTTTTTAACGGCTCAGATCTTGGCTCGGCCAATCAGAACCAAGGACCATAACTGACCGTTTTATAATGCTTGATTTATAACACTCACCTACAAATCAAACTCATTTAACCCAATTCCACAGTCTTTTAACATCTATTAAATTGAGTTTATCTCTAGAGACATTATGAATGAGTGTACCTTACAGCTCCTGGCGTGGGTTTTGATTCAGAACGTAAAGTCTGCGCCTTCGCTCTCATTCTGCTAAGCCAAAGCCATTTGGGATGGATATATTTGTGCCTGAAAAAGTGTCATTTGAATAATGAAGTGCAATAGTTTGCAAATGTGAATCTATGAGTGATCACAGCCACCATGTGTTTGACAGCTTTCAGCTTTTTCTTAAGGTAGTGTGAAACATTTTTCGATGTAAAAAACTTTTCTCCCGGCCCAGCGTGATGTGAAGAGACAGTTATAAATAAGGCATTCATAGGCGGATTTCCCAAAAGAGATTAAAAAACGGGCTCAGCAGTGCTGTCAAAAAATACTGTTGGTTTGAGCAGGTCCAATACGGCAAGACTGGCTTCATGCCATGAGTTCAGTGCAGGACTTCTCAACTCAACTCAACTTTATTTATATAGCGCTTTTTACCATTTTCGTTGTTACAAAGCAGCTGTACATGAAACATATTGACCATAAGCAAAACATTAAAGTTATACAAGTAAAAACAAAAAAGTGAACACACAGAAAACAGACACGCACACAGGCTCATACACACCCACACATGCATAAAACACAACTCCATTTGTTGGTCAGGTTGTTGAATACTTCAACAACAACAACGTGACCAACAAATCTGTCCGCAAGAACCCCGGACATTCAAATAAGTGTTAAAGTAATTCAAGAATTCAAGTCAATCATATTAGTCAATTATTCCATAATGTATAATCCTATTTTCTGCCCTTTTGTATTGTTTACAAACATGAGGATGATTTTATTGGGTGAGCTTAGAGATTTCGTGTGTGTGTGTGTGTGCGTGCATGTGTGTGTGTGCGTGCATGTGTGTGTGTGTGTGAAGTGGCCAGGAACACTCAGAGCCCAGAGGCAGACGTGACTGGCAGGAGGATTTGGACTAATGAAAGAAATAAACCCTTCAGCAAGACGTCATCCTCTTCACTGAATGGGCCCTTTAAAAATGAAGTGCTTTCAAGATCTGACAGAATTATAATTTCTATTGTTTATACTTGAGATATTTAATTAGGCCTGCAGCATTTTTTTTTACGATTTATGCAAACAGCTTGAAAAAAGATAACGTGGTGGTACCCTGGTATAATGATGCTAATGTAATAGGTTGCCTTGACATTATAGGAAGGAGAATATTTATATTTACAAATATAGCAAACACCTTTATCCAATCAAACTTACAATGCATTTACAGTATACTGTACATTTAGTCAGCATGTGTATGTAGGACCAGGAGTGGCATTGACATTCCGCCTTACATTTACTTAGTTTGACTTGTGACGTGTGAGAGGGGGTGTATCCTAAAACTGAGTCAAAAGTTAATTTGTTGGCCCCACCTGTGAACGGTCCAATGGCATTTTTAACTTAATTGACAAATGAATAAAGTAAGCCATTTGGCAAAACTACAAAGGAAAAGGAATTGGTAAATAAAGACAGAAAAGCATTTGGCAAATGCTTTTGAAAAACATTTAAAATGCATTTATTTTGTATTGATTTGTTTTTCTTTAGAACTTAAAGATTTTAAAATTAAATAAACAGTTTTAAATTTGTCTATATATTTACATTAAACGTTTTTTTATGAATTGTTGTATTAAGATGTTGTGTGTAATTTTAGAGAGAAATGCAATATAATATACATAACTGTGTGTTCAATGGTGTATAAAGTCCTTACATAATGAAGCGTTAAGTTTTTGTTACCACAGAATGACCTATATTTATAGCTGTGGATTAAGCCGTTGGTTGCAATTCGCAACCTTACCGCTAGATGCCGCTAAATTTCATATACTGGACCTTCTTATTTTTAAAAGATTTATTTTTGGCTTTTTTGCCTTTATTTGTACAGTTTAGTAAGAGAGAGGACAGGAAGCGAAGTGGGAGAGAGAAGGGGGTGGGATTGGGAAAGGACCACGAGATGGGAACCAAACCCGGGTCGCCTGATGTGCAACCGCGCCACGTGTCGGAGCACTGCTCATGAGGTTATTGGCTCTGACATATACTGAAACTTTAAACTACATTTTAAAGCAAAAATAAAAAACACTTTAATTATATCTATCATTTTGTCAATTAATTTTTTTATTTACATACATTTTTATGTTCGAATTATTAAATTGATTCTTCATTTTATTTTTAGGTGCCACTTCAGGTCCTCCATATGTGTGCACCCTGGGAATCAAACCCATGGCCTTTGCGGTGCTTACACAATGCTTTGCCAATTGAACAACAGGTAAAAATAAACCCTATAAAAACTCAAACTTTATTCCAGACTCCAAACAAGGCTCAGATAGTATGAGAACTAATAGAGAACTCATTTATTCAAGTATGTGTAAAATAGACCGTCTTCAGCATCCTGTGGGTTTTATAAGATGCTGATCAGCTGGACCTGAAGGCACAATCATCCCTGCGTCTATCTTCTGTTAGTCAGTGAGTGGGAGTAATAAAGAACCGAGAACAGTACATACTGCCGTCTTGTTAGCAGAACGTGTCTGTTCCTGTTCTGTTTCACTGAATCACATTTTATTCTGGAATCATTCAAATAAATCAGAGAGAGAGAGAGGATACAGCCTTTGCTTTACTGTGCCGGTAGAAATGATCGATATGGATTTCCAATCTCTACACTCGCTTCAATAATCAAGTGAAATTTCTCCTACAACGGACGGTTTGACCTCATCATCACATCAGTCTCTACATCAAGAAACAGAAAAACCCATGAGAACTGGCAAGATGCTTGAAACAACCTCAGTCTTCATGTAATCCCAAATCTCATTTGTCTTGATTATTAAAGTTAATACTAGTTAAATGTTTGTTAATATTTATATACAGTATTTCCTACTGACACATTAAAGAGAAATATATTAATAAGCATCCTAAAACCATCTTTATGGTCTTACGTGCCTAAAACATGAGCTCAATTATCATCACTATTAGTATCTATTAGTACCTCACTGTATATCATTATAAAATAAAAAACCTTTCTATCAATGACTTTATATTAGCTGGACCACTGGCACCAAATCGACAGATCTAATGTTTTTAATTGAAGAACCAGCTGTTCTCTAAACAGCAGTGCGATACTGAAAAAAGTCCTGTTAGTTTCGCAGTGTTTCTTGTACGAGGTTATGGCACAGCATCTGCTGTTGTTTCTGATTTGAAACGCCGTCCAAGCGGCCTCGTCTTGGGTCTGCTCACTCTGCTGTCTGTCTGTTTTTTTCTGGAGATTTATGGATCCGAACCAATTTCAATCTGCTGCAAATATAAGAGCACTTGACTGTTATCTCAACCACACAGGTACTGCCTAAAGTGCAAAGCACTTAAACCCCTAGACGCCTTCCCTCCCAGATTTCAGCACGCCAATTTTGCAGCCCAACAATCCAGCCAAGGTGCTCCATTATAGAGAAATAAACAACAGTTTGAGTCATCTTATGTAAATCTTAGAATGTAGTGAGCAGAAGATAATTGTGTTATAAAACCCATTACCTAACACCTGGGTTAGGTTTTAGAGATCATACTAATTTGCTTTTAGATGATTGCATGGATGCACAACACTGGTTTGTTTTTCCATTGGCAATTTTTTTGGGTGGTCCGTCTGCTACAGTGCATACAAAACATCATACATCATCACTTCCTCGAACCCACTGATCGGACCCAATTAACGGGTTACGTGAATCATCAACATACACAGTTTTGCTCAAGACAAAAGATTGAAATATTTTACCTCAAATAACATGCATTGATAATAAAAGCAGCAACGTGCATTACAGGGTGAATTTTGTATTTCTTGCGGATTTGAAAACGTGGTACCTCTAGTCTCTACCAGCTAACACAATGCCCAGCGTGGGATTCTGGGACATCTGTCCTCGGGTACACAAGCATAACTACATTTCCCCCACGGCGCTTTCTCAAGTCGCATGTGTGTTTCTGAAACAACGTTTCATCTTGCGTGCAAAAATCACAGCTAGCCAGCTTCCTCTGCTGTCAAATTAGTTCCAAAAATCCTTCCTGGTGAGCCCGTCTGATGTGTGTCTGAGCGCGAGCCTGCAGAACGGATCGAGACAGAATGTTCCTGAATGTTGCATAACACAATGCGATCAAAGGTGTAAAACTCAAAAGATTCAAAGTCTTCTTGAACGTGTTTGTGTTCAGAACTGGACAAACATGGGTGAATCTCACAAAAACATGCACAGGTAACATTTTACTCCAAAATCAAAAATGATAAATATTGACTTTATTAATATTAAACTTTTTTTTTTATTGCAAACCATTGCAATTATGTATATTGTGATATGCTCATTTGCAATAATATTTATATCATTTCAATATATTGCAGCTCTTGTATGTGTTTAGAATAAAGGCAATAAAACCAATATGATGTGCAATTGTTTTGAATACTTTACTATATGTCCTATCTTTATAACTTAAATAACATAATGATATTATTATTTGAATGTATATCATTCATTATATATATATTTGCATACATAATATTATGTGCAGGCACTTTTCTTAGCATTACAATACTGACAATTGAAGGTGGTCACTAATTTCCATGAAAGAAATATCCAAACCTTTATAAATCCTAAAAATATAGGGTTTCTATCTGCAAAATCGCTTCTTTCTTTAAATTTTGAGGTAAAATATGACTGGGGCTTGTCAAGTTTAGCATTATTCACCCATATCGCCACATGCAAAGCAATAACGTAAACAAACAGATTGATTAATGCGCATTAAATGCAGTAATTACATGCAGGGACATGCACGCAAGCGAATAAACCGCACACACGTTCGCATGCAAACAACCTTGCACATCTGGCCTTGAGAAATAACAAGCATCTCACATAAATAATTCAAAGCGTTAAGTGTCCCCTCTGTCTTCCCCATCAGAAATGACGGGGCTCATCATTATGCTCCCTGCCGAAAATGAACAAGACACACATTTCTATAAGGAGAAACACGCACAGCAACCTTTCAATCACTCGCCTCCTCAGCCTCCTGCGCTTCAGGATAAGAGCGCCCTGCAAAAGATTTTCACACCTCTATTTAGAAAAACGGTTCAAAAAAGTGACCTGTCTGCTATGAAAGGGATTTACTGGATCGTTTTGGAAGTCCACACATGAAAGCACAGCTCAGACCACTGGTCTCAATTATTGCTGGTGGGTTTGTTCGCCACAAAGACTGGACTGAGAATCAGACAAACTTGGAGTGAATTTGCCAATTAAAAAGAATGTTTCCTCTATCTGTTGGTAATATGTGAAGGGTGTTGACACAATACAGCAGACACTCTTTTGTTTGCGGTAGGTAAATACTTGGTGGAAAATAGATGTTACTACAGATGGTTTCATCGGCTGCGTGCGCCAGGCCCGAAGGGAACGTCCGGTCTGTGTTTGTTTATCGGTCTGGCTAGTGGCTAATAATATAACTATTTATATTTTAATCCATTTATTTTCAAATTAATTTATATATATTTTATTGTATAGTAATTGTATTTTTGTCAGATCTATACAAGTGGAGCTGGGGAAGGAGGAGGGTTTCTGAAATGCGCGCGCTGCTACAACAAACACTAGCCAATATTTAGCAGCAAGCTCATTGTAAAGTACTTATTATGTCAGTAATAAAGTAATTATTATGTCAGATTGGTTTAGACTTTAGGACTGTGCCATCTAGAGTTTCATGCCAGAACTTACTCTGTCATTAAATAAAAAATGTGTTGAATGGGTTGTGTAACTTTGTCGCATTTAAATTTAGCCAACGGTTCTTCTACTGGTAACTCAACTTAATACTGGCTAGACAATCTTAACTTGCTAGCTAATGTAATTCACTTGTTATTTATTTTGCTTGTTGACAGAAAAAATCTCAACCCGGTCTCATGAATTGCGTATAAATAACACGCTGTTGCATTATCGTGTAATACGAACGGCAAAATTAGATTTTGCGTGCATATGATACGCCAATGTTTGCGTGCACCTCGCTGGAGAGCAGCCATTTTGAAACGTACATGAAGAGGAAACACTGAAATAATTTAAATAATACTGTTAGGTTTAGGGTTTGGGTTAGGGTAGAGGTTATAATATGCACGCACGCTAACATTAGGTTTAGGGTTTGGGTTAGGGGACAGGTTAATAAGACAAATTGCTGGTTAATATGCACGTGCGCTAAATTGGCGTATCATATGCACGCAAAAATAGGCGTATCATATGCACGCAAAATCTAACTTTGGCGTACGTATTTCACGATAATGCAACGCGCGTGTTATTTATACGCAATTCATGAGACTGGGCTCAAAAATCTACATGGACTCTATTCTTCGCGGATGTGTACCGGAAGTTGAGTTTGGGCCACAAAAGCGTGCATGCGCAGTAATGTTTGTTTATGTTGTTGCTTTGAAAGGTAACACTTTAGAATAATGGTCCGTTGTTAACAAGTAACTATGCAGAAAGTAATAGGCAGTACTACATGAAATATATCTCTATGGATAGGCTATATATGTAGAATATATCCATTCATGTTTTGGTATTTGGCTTTTGGTATTTGTATTTATTCATAAATTAGTTTCCACAAACAACCTATTTTTTCACTTTATGTACGTTAATGTTGAGATTAGTAATTAATTGTTTTTTCTTTATTAATTGGTCATAGTTCGCAAGTAATTGTCAATGATGGCATTTTTCTTTAGTAATTATCAAATACCAAATAAGGAACTACCTTTGTCCTAAATTAGCTATTACTTACTGCTTAGTTAATCTTGCTTCTATATTAGTTAATAGTATTAAGGTAAGTGTTAATGTAGTACTGCCCATTACTTTCTGCATAGTTACTTGTTAACAACGGAAAGTGTTACCCTTTGAAACAGTCGATATGTTATGTAACCATCCATTATACACAACTCTCTGAAACGAATCATTCTGATTGGCCAGTTGCAGCATTCTGTGGTCAAACACATTTGTATATCTGTCATTGTAGATCTGCAATGAACATGAAATTTAACAACACACATACTTAATAAAATTATGAATATACAACATTTACAGCATTCGTAAAGATAATATAACGGACATCATTTTAGAAGATTTGCAATAATACCATGCATATTGTATTCCATAACACAATGTATTGTATAATGTTTTTATAATTTTATATATACATATATATATATATATATATATATATATTATTAATGTATCTTATTATTTCTACTATATTTATAAACTTTTGGTGTATAATCATCCAGGAAACCAATTGCTAAAGAGCTAAAATCTTTCTTCTTGGACAATAAGATAATTCTCAAATATTTTAGGTCCACTTTTTATAGCATGCAGCCATATTACAAGTGGGACTGTACATTATTCCTGTACTTTCAGGTCCTAAATACCAAAACAGAACGTTTCTGACCAATTCTGTAACAAACAGAACATTCTCAAACGAACATCATGTTTCTACTTGCAAATGTTCATACATTTTTGGCACCTTCCTTAAAAAGCCAAAAGTATTTTTCTCCATCCTCCGCTCTGCTTCTGAACCTGACATGTCACCCCTGTGGGACACATCTGACTAAACTTGCAGCATTGAAAGGTCAACAGACTTATTCAGAAGACATATTCAATGGCCACAGTAGGAAGTTTAGCACAGAAGAGAGATGACTAGTGTGTAATAGGTTTTGAAGTACAAATGCATTTCCTTTAGTTTATGAATAAAAACTTGCTGCACACACAGTCTGGATCTGATCTGAAACTAATCCAATAAAATCAATAAAAACCTTCAAAAACCATTAATCCAAACTGTTGTGTATTAAGGTGTAACAGACTTAATAGATCCAGCTCCATTTGAAATACTTCTCTGTGCTGAAGGACAAAATATCATGAAATATTGTAGGTTTCTATTGCCTCATTAACTCAACCAAATCATCTGTATGGAGCTCCTTTCCTTCTCAGAGGTTTATTATCAAGTTTTAATCTGTTTGTTTAGGTGCCCAGAAAACCAATCTGAGGATTTTATCAGAGCATGCAGTTGAATTAACATTTAAATCTGGAATTTGTGTCTAAATAGACTTTGTAACTTCATTGGGTATAAATGTGGACTGACAACTGTGTGAACTTAACAGCAAAGCAGAAGAGTGTCTAAGCTACAGCCTAAAGTATTAGGAGATGGAACCAGAAAACACAAGGCAAACGAACACACACAACGCACATCGCATCAATAATGTATTCCGTTACGCTGAGACACCTCAAATAAATTAAGTTATGTCAAAAGTCCAATATCACAACAAAATAATCCTCTTTGACCAATTAAATCACCAAGTTTGGAAACAAAATAGATGTGGTTGAATCTATTATGGTTACATCTTTTTTCCTTTCTCATCATCTGAATAAATCAAAATTAACATTATTAACATTTGTAAATTAACAACGAGCAAAATTGTTTATCAACGTGTGTTAATCCATGTTCATGTCAATTTTTCATGTTAGTAAATGCTAAAAATAACATGAGTTAAGATGAATAAATGCTGTAGAAATATTGTTCGTCGTTGATGTTAGTTTATGCATTAAGTAAGGGATAATGCACAGGCAGCCGGTTGTTATCGCAGAATAACAGTGTGATCAGGATCTTGTCTCACACTGAAGGGGCTTATTTCGCGATAACAGCCGGCTGCTTGTACATTATCCCGCATATTACACGGCTACTTGCCACATGAGAAAAAAACTGGACATGAAATGTGAATTTGAAATATTTTTTAGCTAATTTTTACCAAATGCAGACCTTCCGCAAGGAAAAGCCGGTTACTTTCGGTTTTAAGGTAAGAAACGATGTTCAAATGTCACGAACACGCTATTTGGTTTAATCATTTGTAAATACAATGTCATATATGTTATTAAAAGACAAATTTATATTTAATTTGTCAAAAAAAACCTGTCAAAATGATTTTTGAGACGTTGTTATCTGGGAATAAAGAACCTGCAAATGTCGCGACTGGCCAATCAGAATAAAGCATTCCAACAAGCTGTGTATGTAATAACTAATGTTAACAAATGCAACCTTATCGTAAAGTGTTTCTAAATAAATAAAAGAGAAAAGGTCAAATAAAATATTAAAACAAAAAAGTTCAAATGTGAAACAAGGTTTGTCTAACCATTGTCTATAATGACATTAAACCATAAACATTTAAGGTATAGCAAATTATAAATACTACTAAAATCATTTTAATTATACATTATTTACATAACATAGAAATACATTCACTACTTTTAAGCAGATTAATAACTAATATTTTTTTCACCAGAAAGTGAGGAAGTTAGTAGGAAAACAGCAGCACATTCAAAGTATTAGCACTAGATTTTGAATCTAGTTTTGTGGTTTTAGTTATTTGTATTAATTAAAATATACTTCACTGTTTATTAATTAATGAGATAATCTCACAATGTTATGTGCTTACAATTTTTCCTCTTTTATACAGTATGCTTACAAAATTGACGATCTCATTGTAAAAGACCCCAGTGCCTCAATGAGCTTCCTTGAATTACATTAAAATAAATATGATTTAGGTATGGACATTTGTCTCTTATTCATTTCTCGTGGCGCATGGAGCATTTTGATAAGAGTTTGCCTGCATCTTAAATTCATGCTGATTTCGCTCTCAAAAAGCCATAAAAGGTTTAAGCGCAGCGTCTGAAAGCGGGAATCAAAAAAGCAGAGCCCTGGAAGATGAAACCTGCTGTCAGAGGTGTGTTCTGCCGAGACCTTATTGGTAAGAGCCTCTCTGTTATTACAATTTCTCCCTCTCCCAGAGGAGAGAGATTTCATAAGGTCTAATCCAATATATAGTTTTTTTTCCCCACAATAATTAAGCAATATCACACCTGCAGTCCCGCTGTTATGCTGAATATCAACAAGAACATCACAGCTGTGCTTATATTCAATACAACAAAATGAAAACAAGTGTAATATTTATTATAATCAAAAATTTGTTAAAGTTGTATTTATTTTTTTATATGATCCGCATAAATCTTTATCTAACATGCTACTCCTTATCACGCCAACTATGCAATGATATAGCCGTGCTCGAGAACATCCACCAATGAGGTCATCAGGGATTCAAATCTGTCTCTACACATTCGCCAGCTGGCCTGCGAATCCACTGACGCAAATTTCAGCTGAAGAGGTCTAATTATGAGCCTGATAGTGCGAAAGGGTCGCGCTCTAAACCGGCCCCATGTCGCGCTAATATCCTCAATTATCTGCCTTATATTTGACACGGATCTCGCCTTTTAAATGTCAGCGGTCTAGCAAAGAGCCAAATAATTATTCAGCACCGAGTCATTATGACCTAACAAACCCAGCCAAAAATAATAATACAATCAATCCTGAACCGTATTGATTTATCATTAGTGTTGCTCAGACTTGTGGTCAGCGGTTTGTTCGAATATCCAAACTAGCCTTGCACTCATTTGTGATACAAGCTTGAATTAATTACTTTATCAAATGTTGTGATTTATTAATTTAGCCTGGCAGATAAAAACAGGAAAAAATATTAAAAGGAAATATTTATATTAATATTTAGCTGAAAAATATTACAATATCTGAATATTATAGATATCTAGGGAAGGGTTTTGATGTCTTGGGTCTAACCGTCTAACATACAGAACACCCTTACGACTGCATAGCAACACCTTAGAAACCAATCAGAAGAGTTAGACCAAGAACATTTATAAGGAAAGTACAGTAAATAAGGACTAATCCACACTGTAAAACTTTGTGTAGTTTTTGCAGCAGGTTTGCCAGTAACTTACTGTAGATTTAATAACTACTATACTTTCCCATTTGTAATGTTTTCAATTACTTTAATCAAAATTAAAACACTTTGACTTTTGAGATTCAAAATGAGCAAGAAGAGACTGGCATTAGCACAGCAACACTGCTGCAACAAGCATTTTTGTCTTGTTTTCTTTTTTTCACGATTTTTTCATTTACATAAGATGAAAAGTGACCCAAGATATTAAGTCTTGTCATATGAAAGAAAATAAACTGGGTAAGTTTATGCTTAAAACAAAATTGTAAATTAAATCTACAGTAAGTTACTGGCAAACCTGCTGTGAAATTACAGCAAAGTTTTACAGTACAATAATCCGATGTTTACCGTATAACTAACTATATAGACTTCATAAGAGTTTGGGCTTGGGCTAAATCTTTCATGCACAAAGATTCAAGTTCAAAAACATGAATTTTGTGGAAGAAAAATTAAATATTCAAGTCACACATTTCCTTGAGCTAACAGGACTTTGTACAGATGTTTGCTAAAGTCTCACTTCTTAGCAGGCTGACTGTCAGGATCTAATACCTTTCATCCACCATGAAATATATATGTTTGTAACGGCGTGCAAGCACTGTTTTTGAAAGGTCATGCAATATTCAGCGTCTCTTTATTTGCAAGTGTCAGTGAGCGCGGGTCTCTTGTGGGTGGCTGGTGTTTGGATGATATTGCTCTGTAATGTTAAGTGTGGTTAAGCTCTTTCAGCGAGAGTGTTTGTGCATCAGACAGACAACTTATTTGGCCTGAATTATAATGCCGTTGCATAACAAACGCATTGCAGGCTATCTGATCCACTGCAGCCATTTACTGGAGATACTTATGTTATTGAATTATGTTTTTGTCTAATGTACTGTATATTATTAAAAGATAAAGACAACAAGAAACCCATATGTATAGACTATCTATTATTTGTCCATGATTGTTTATTGTGAAAAATGTTCAAAAGAAGAAATTGTGGCATCCAAAGAACATACATCCAGTACCTGATTATAGCCTGAATGCACTCTAAGTTGCTTTACATAAAAGCTTCTGCCAAATGCACAAATGTATATATCATACCAGAATTGAGACCGACGTAAATGCAAAATTTCCCTTAATGTGATAGATTCCGCAGAACACACACAAAAAAGATATTTTGAAGAATGTTGTTTGTTAACCGGCACCCATTCACTTGCATTCATTTTGTGTCCACATATAGATGTGTGCCAGTGCTGTTCGGTTACAACTCTTTTCAAAATGTCTTCTTTTGTGTTCTGCAGAAGAAAGGTCATACAGGTTTGAAATGACAAGAGGGTGAGTAAATGAGGACAGATTTTTTTTATTTTTTGGTGAACTGTCACTTTAAAAAACTGTCTAAAAAATCTGTATATGAAGAGTTTGGTTCCAAAATGAGATGACTCCTTTATATTTTTTTTTCAAAAATCATGTTTTTTAGTTTAGTTTGTGTTAGTTAGCCGTATGTTTTGAGTGACTTAAATCAAAACAAATTCACTGCAGTTTGATTGATATTAATTAATGCACAATAAAAAAACGTGATTTTTAAAAAATGTTAAAAACGGAGTCATCTCATTTTGGAACCAAACTCTTCATATATTTGTTTAAGCCTTTTAATGTTGCTCCATTGGTAAAAGTATGCCTTTTCTATTTTACACTTTGCAATCTGTAAACTTTATCAAACAAGTATTTAACTTATATTTACTAGTATTTGTGCTTTAACTATTAGCAAAGGTTTAGAAAAGCTGCATTGCCACATCATGCTTATTTGATTTTAGAAATTTTTACCTGGAATAACACGTACAACATGACTAGAAAGGTACAAAAATGAACACGGTTTATTTTGTTAAATTTGTTTTCAAGTTGACTTCAAATAAACGTATCGTCTTCAGGCGAGCTCTTGTCCGATCTTGTCAATCAGGTTCGTCCTATTCAACGGTTTGTCTTTGTGATTTAAATAAAGCATCTTTACTGTGCGGCGAAAGGCAATGAAAGCTTTTCTTAACTTAGCCTGAATTCACTACTGGGCTAACATCCTCTATAACTAAATGCAAACACCGAGAATTAACAATTTATGATTAAACCTTGAGGGAGTGTGAACCCACAGTGTGTGTTTAGAGGTAATAATGCAGAATCCAGCATCGCTGTTCAAGGGATGAGAACAGTACTGAATACAAATGCATTTCACTTAAACACACATACAGCTATAACAGGCCTGTCATCCTTTTTATCTCTCTCTGCCGGTATGCTGAAAGATACCTCATTGATCCTGTATGTCCTGCTCCAGCACACCTTGTTCCTATAGGACCTGCTGCCTCAGGGGGAGACTATTAACACTTTTATTGAGGCTTACAGGGGTGAGGTAACAAACAGCCCTCACTCACATTATTCAGTGACTGTCACCACACACACACACACACACACACACACACACACACGCACACACACACACACATCCACACGCACACTGTTCCTAACAGGGCTAAAGGCAAGATTACACTTACAGCCTAACACATCTAGTCCCCGGGACAAAACCATGTCAATCACAACCACTAAATGTCTGCAGCATCCAGAGCAGGATCCCTTTCTGTTATGTAGCTGACTGTACTCCAAAACATTCGCAACAAATCAAATGCAGGCTCCAAAATTAACACCCATCAGTGCCAAATGCAAGTAAAAACCTTTAACAGCTTTGGTGAATAAATTAAAAGGCAGTGGATGGCAACTTTAAAATAAATTGCGAAGGAGGTGAAAGTCTCTATAAAGTTGCATCTTCATATTTGATCTTCATATCTCCATGAGACTACAAGTGCAAGGGAAAAAATAAGTTTATAATAAAATAATGCTACATTTCAGGGCTGCAATGACATTCATGGCAGGTGTGGATAAGTTTTTTATGGTTTGGATCAGATCTCCAGGAATCATATCCGAGTTGCCTTTAGCTATGTGGGTCACAGATTGTGAAATGCTTTAAAGAGATCTACCTCAATCTCTTCTTGTCGACAGCATCTGATGTTTTATGCATGTGCATCATTCTGTCTTTTGGTCAATACCTATTTCGTCATAAAAACACATTTCAATCAGAGCTGAATATAAACCCTGAGCAATATGCGCCACTAAGAAAATACTGACAAACCAAATACTGCCATGCAATGCCTTTTGTTTCAGTAGTATTTTCATCCACATATACTGTATACTCCAGCAAAAGTGGACTATTTTAGGACATCTGGTACTAACATCTGTACAATCTCAAAATAAATAAATAAAGATACTGAAAACTAGCTTTTTACACCTACAGAAATGAAGATACCTGTCCACGCAAGTCACCATCGTGATGCTACTGCGGTGGAGGAGGTTGCTACGCAGTTGCTAAGGTATTTTGGCAATTGCAATGTGGTTGCTAGGATGGCTGTTTAAAAGAGCCCACCCTCTCTGATAGTGTCTATGATGAATAGTCTCTATGATATTCTTGTTCTAAGATATGGCTGGAATTCAATTAGGTTTTTTTTGCCTGTTTTATCATCCACCTAACAAAAATCTGAAGTCACATCAGCACCACATGATTTGAGGTTTCTTTCATGTCCAGTAATTCTTACATTGGAAAAAAGTGGAGAAAAAAGTTTCGCCAATTTATAATAGTAAAGCAACCTAATACAAGCATAGGATAAATAGAAAAATGATCTAAAAAGTAAGGAAGCTAAATACTTAAGATAGCCCAAAACACAAGTAAATGTTTTATTTCCTCACCCTCACTGCTCACGTTGTTCCAAATCTGTATAAACGTCTTTGTTCTGATGAACACAAAAGAAGATATTTTGTAGAATGTAGGAAATTAAACAGTTCTCGGGCACTTTTGACTACCATTGTCATTTTTTCCTACTATGGTGATCAATGGTGGCCAAGAACTGTTTGATTTCTCCAATAATTTTTCTTTGTGTTCATCAGAACAAAGAAATGTATACAGATTTAGAACAACTCGTGGGTGAGTAAATGATGACAGAATTTTTATTTTTGGTTGAACTGTCCCTTTAATGAGTGTCTTAAACACAAATGCACAACTTCACTAACACCAACAAAGTGCACTTACATGTATATCTCAACTCTTCACACAAGCTTTAAACATGACTGCCACCAAACATCATTAAGACGAACAGTGACGACAACAGCACAAATCCACCAAACAGCAATCTTCTTTAAATTGCATACTGCAATGCATGCTGGGAACTTAACCCTTGTTTAATGCAAAATTGCTTGTTCAGATGACTTCAGAAGGTTGGGACAACATTTGGGCAAACACTTGAGAATCTAAGTACATACGACTTTGCTAACAACATGTTTATAGTAATCCAATTTAGTACAAACAGGATAAATCATCCTATTACTAAGTTGAACCACTTATAGTGTAGAGTTAAAGTTTTGTTTAAAGGGACAGTTCACCTAAAAAATAAAACATCTTTAATCTTTTATTCACCCTCGTGTCATTGCAGACCTGTGTGACTTTCTTTCTTCTGCAGAACACAAGAGAAGATATTTTGAAGAATGTTGATAACCAAACAAGGTTATCAACCTTGAATAACAGAAACATTCATAAAAAATAATGCACTAATAAAACCTATATCAAACAGGTTTGTTATTTCGCACGTTGACAGACATGCAATGAGAGTCTGTTGAAGGTTCTCTCGCTTATATATCACTTCATGCTGAAAGCTCTGTGCCGCCTCGCCCAGGTGTTTTATGTTCACTTCCTGTCCAATTCAATCTGCTGATTAATAGCTTCACTTTGAGGAAAAGCTACAGTAAGTGCCCTCAAGCTGCAGACGAAATCTGTGTTCCTTCCACAGCCCACTCACATCCTGTGTCAATGAACAGTTTTTTTCAATTACATATTCATTTTCAAATTGGAAGTATCTATAAAATATGGGCTGAAAATCAAAATGAAGAAAACCTGACTCACCGAATTAAGAATAACATTTTATTATACAACATTTTGTCATTTCACCTTTTAACACAGACCTATTTTTTGTTTGCAAACAGTGTGACGCGATTCTGTGGGCGGAGCCGAACTGGTGGCAGAAAGCATCTAAATTATCGTTCTTAACTAACGTTACATAATTTATTTTGCATGTGTGTGTGATAAACAGTATAGAAAACCTTACCTGAAATAAAATAAACACAGAGAAATGAGTATTCCGGATGATTTCTTCAGTCCAGCCTGTTCGTTTAATGGCTTGTTTAACTTAAAATGTCATATTCAACGACGGTATTCCGTAGAAAATAAAACCATCATTTTTGCCATTCCTATTCTGACATTCAATAACACAAAAACACATTTTTGAAGTGCTTTGTTTCTACTGTTTTTCTGCCACCAGTATGCGCGTGCAGCTGGCAGTGACGTAACCATGACGTCGACTCCAAATTGGTCTATTGTGCAGGAAAACCATGTCGTAAAAAACGCCACCCGCTGTTGTTTTAATCAGTTTATCCAGAAGATTAATATGACGACTGCAAATACAAAACACCATGCCAGAGTTGACAGATGGAAGCCACGACCTTCACGTGAACGGCATAAAAATGAGTTTATTTTATGACTAACATATAACACCAACACATATTCGGCATAAACTACAATTTCTTATTTGTAGAAATACAAGATCTTTACTGTTATTGGTCCCGAACAAATCACAGTGTAAAACAGACACGGTTTAAAAACATCTCAAAAGGCCCATTTCAAACATCACTGGTGATTCCGCCATTTGTTATGCATTACTGATTAGCAAAGCTGTGACGGATCGGAGCAGTAAACACGTCAAGTCAATGGCTCAATTCCTAAGTTATGGTTTAATTCATTAGCGCTGCTCCCGAAGCCAATAAAACAGCTATGAGCCTGCCCCCCGTCCCGGAGCACATTGAAAGAGGTTGCCGGGGAAAATTACATATACCAAAAGATTGCAAAATATCACATTTTATACAAAAGTCCCATTCTTAGTCCATCGGTCAAAAGCACTTGTAGTTTGCATGTACTCATCAGTACAAGAAGCATGCTTCATCATCTTTGGGTGTGCAGTTCAAGTTTCGCTCAACGTCGGGGTAGATAAAGGCTTTTCGGTGTAAGCTTGTTACCAATGCTGTGGTCCTTCTTTATTGTGCTTATTCAGGTCAATCCCTCTACACATCTCCTAAGTACTTGGAACAGTTCCTCTTCAGGCAGCATCATTGGTGCCAGGTCAACGGTCACCCTTGGTTCTTATCCCAGTACAGAAGTAGGGTGAGTTCCAGGGACGGTTACACGGTTCATGATTGACAAAGTGTGTACGCGGGAGAGAGAGAGACAGGACATCGGCTCAGTGGTGAAGACACTAAACTGTCTCCTTGTAAAGTCACACCAGAGTGCTGATAGTCATATGTGCTTCATCCCAGCTTGTAATGGAAACCTCGTCCGGTTTACTCACAACCTTCCCTAGATCTTTCTGAGTGTTAGGATTGCCGGTCTTTGTCGTTTCTGCATCCCCCTGTCTTTCATCATCTTCCTCTTCTTCTGTAATGGAAGAGAGTCGTGTGGCACTCCCAGGCTTTTCTGCTGGCGGTTGGTAGTGGCATTGGCCGTTCAGGAGTCTACGTAAAGGCACAAGAGGCACGATATCCTCTCCCAATAACTGCTGCTGGCAATGGCGAAAGTCACTTTGACGTTTTAGCCTTTTGAATTCTGCGAACGCAGACGTTGACGTTTGGTACAGACTGAGCGCCAACGATCTAGCCTTTTCGGCTTTTGCCAATAGGACGGCATGACAGCGTAGTACCACCGCTTTATTCTTCACCTGGTGCCTGTAAATCCACGCAAAGATCTTGGGACGGAAGGGGTCCGCGGTGCAGTAGGTGATGCGGTTGAGGGAATACAGGTGGATGGGTTTCTTTTTGCCGCCTTTATCCGCCCCCATGCGGATGCCGTGAGGGCCGACGGTGAGCTTCATCTTGGAGCACTGTTCGCCGTAGTTGCTGCGGGTCCATATCTTGGCAACCGCCTCTTGCGTGCATTCTTCCCCTTTAGCCATGATGGTGACGGCGCTGCCCAGGTATCGCACGTTGTAGGTGGGCTCTTCTTTATTTAGCTCCACTTTCTGACGCTTGCTGTGGAAGACGCTTCCCAGCCAGTGGAACGGACAGTCGGGGACGAGGTCGGGGCAGGAGTGAAACAAAGTAGACAGAAGAGAATGGTAAGTTAGCCCCACTCCGAGACTTTTAGGCTTGCTTTTGGTCTCATTGTCGACAAGAACAAACTTACTCCTTTTCCAGGGCAGCATGGTTCAGGCAGAGCGAATTAAATTGAACGCCCTCTCCAAACGGCAAAGTAGAGCGGATCTTTGTGTGCAAGTTCCTCAGAGAAGCGCAGAGAAAGAAACTGCTCTATCAGACGCTGACGAGAGACTGAGAGCAGAAAAGCTCAGCTGGTCTGTTCTTCTGTTCGCTCCTCCTTTCTCTTCCTCCTCCTCTCGCATCACATCACTGAGTGCTGATCAGAGCTGGGCTGAGAGCTTCGCTGGCTCCTCGTTTAACTCCTTCAACATTCATTCGCTTACTGAAAACGGTTCTGCGGTGTAACAAATTCATTCACAAATACAAACATTGAATGTGGTCTTTCAGTTGTTACAGTTAATATGTATAATATTTATAAAAGAATAAGATAAGGGTCTAGCCAGTGGTGCTTCAAAATGCAAAAACCAAATCAATCTGTATGGGCTGCTCGATTATGAAAAAAATTATGACGTCAATTATTTTGCCCCATACCGAGATAATAATTATTAAACATGATTACTCACTGACTTGGTTGAAAACGTCAATAAATATATTATAATTATTAAAGGAATAACTCTCACAAAAATGAAAGTTCGGTCATCATTTACTCACCCTCTTGTCAATTCAAACCTGTATGACTTTCTTCCGCAGAACACAAAGAAGATATTTTGAAAAATGTTGTTAACCGGCACCCAATCACTTGCATTGGCCATCTTTCTTCAAAATATCATGTTTTTGTGGTCTGCGGAAGAAAGTAAGTCATAATTTGAATTGACAAGAGTGTGAGTAAAAATCATCCATTAACAAGGCATTAAAAATAACAAAATAAATGTAGAAAAACAGATAAAATATAATATGAATACATACATGCAAATAAATCACATAAAAAGAATAAAAAGAAATGAGACAACCCCTGCGAAACAATGCATTTGCGGCACAATAATTGGTTTATCTTGATTATTTTGTTTTCAAAACTGTTAGAAGCCAAAATTGAAACTGAAAATGAATTATGATTAATTGCACAGCCCTAATAGTAATACTTAATACAGGGTTATGAAAGAATAATAAAAAATTATGTATTTACATATAATATTTTACTACATACATATCGCAGCCAGCTCGATTACAATAGGATTTAGTGGTATCGCGATAAATTATCGTGCAGCCCTTGTTAAAAGTATCACATTCTCACTGATATGTGATAAGAATGAATTTATCTGAATTGCAATTAATTCAATTCCACTTCCTGTAAGTCCAATTCAAATTCAATTCAACATCCTGTAGGGTGGAGTCAATTCAAATTTATTCATTTAATTGAATTAAATTTTGAAATTATGAATTTTGCACAGCCCTGATAGAAATGCATGCTTTGCTGAAAAAAGTTACACGCATTTAAAAACATGTATTTTGCTACACTATTATTTTCTGTATACGTTGTGTTGCAAAAATATAAATAAAGATAGATTAAAAATGGCTCTGAAAACATCTTAAAAACAATAAATAAGTGATGAATAGTAGGGATGCACCGAATGTTCAGCAACCGAAAATATTCGGCCGAAAATAGCAAAAAAAGCATGTTCGGTATAAGTGAAATGACCAGCACAGAGAGAGAGAGAGAGAGAGAGAGAGAGAGAGAGACGCGCACGCTTTATTATTGTAGCAAACGTGTCGGCAGTGTTTGGAGCATTTTTAAGTGTCAGAGAAAGACACAGCATGTAACTTGCCACGCCGGAGTAAATTTCTGAATAAAAGCGTCTTTACCGGACGGTAACTTGTGTACTTCAGGCTGGAACGGGCGGTCTGACAGCAGTGGCGCCCCCAGGATTTTTTTATGGGGTGGCACAAAGGGGCCAGTACAAATCTTAGGGTGGCACATTTAAAAAAATGTATTATGCCTGAATCTAATGGTTAAGAGTTTTGGCATTGCACGACTGGGATCATATAAAGTTATTACTAGTCTTACGATTTAATTTCTAATTTAATTTACTAATATTTTCAGTGTTTGATCGATACATGCTAATTCGCTAACTGTTCTACATAACAGTTAGCAAATACACTAACAGTTAGTGGCGGGGCGTCACTGTCTGACAGTAGCCCCGCTGCTCGCGACATCCTTTGACATCATACAATGGTCGCGGTCACACAGTTCCCTGTACTAAACATCTTGTCAAAGTATGTTCTGTGCATCCCGGCCATGAGTCCACCTTCTGAGAGAACAATGACAGTCAGCGTTTGTGGGCGGAGTTTGGAGGAGAGACGTGAACTGAAATGGTTGTCAGTCAGAATTGCTTGCATGGATGTTTTTTTTTCTTTAAATCATTTTGCAGTGTACCCTATAATAATCCAACAGTTTTCGTTTATCATATTTTTATCTTATAGTGTTGAATGACACTTTTTAATGAAGTGTTTTGTTGCATAGAGTACAGTAAATTCTTTCAGCAGTCAGTTACCCCTAATAAGAAGGGATGGGGCTCAATTTTTTGTTTTAATTTAGCCTACTTGCTTTGCTCAATTTATTTTAAATTATATTGTATTATTGAAAAGTAAGACAAAATGTAAAAAGCACATTTTGACCATTCGGTTTATGCAATAGTGAAAAAAATTGGCTAAATAAATAGAAGAAATACGAAAAGCCACGTTCGATGTTTGGTATTCGGCCTTCGGCCAAGTGTTGCATTTTTATTCGGCTTCGGCCAAGAATTTTCATTTCGGTGCACCCCTATGAATAGTATTCTCTAAAATGTGTGTCATGTGTGCCTCACAAATACACAGCCGAGCACTGACCCTAAAGGCAAAGAACAGCCTTCAAATACGCGTCACAATATCTCATGGGACACATCTGACCTGTTTATTGTCTAGATAAAGACATTTAGGGCCGTGCTCGATATATTTAATCAAATCAACTTCTGTAAAAACTCCTGGAAATTATTTTATGTAACAACCACCACAGGAGAAAGAAGGTGCTAGAACAAACAAGCTAAATTTGGCTTTTCAGAGATTAAACATCCATCCATGTGAGTGCGTAGGCTGCAGATGCTGAAATGACTGGAGAGACATTTAGTTCTCAACATTTGGACATGCACAATTTTCCCCTGTAGGATGACTCATGAGAGCTCTGCTTATCAGCTATGATTCAACTACATTTCATGTCAAAGAATAAAGTCTCTTCTCACTGTTAAATCTCACTATTCCTCCAAAGATTTCTACCCAAAAGCAAACGTTTTTCATTGTATTGTATTTTTTGTCACAGTTTAGCTTGTGTCAACTTGAGTTGGATTTTTTTAACTGAGATGGAGAGAAAATTACAGATTTTATGAGTTTTATTTGATTAAAGTATCAACTTTCCTGTGGATGTTTCTAATTAAATACTTCTTTTAATTTCATTGCCATCTAAGAAAAACAAATGAGATATTGAAAAGATGAAGTCACGTCTTTTAACCCTAAATGATGGTGGGGACAAATGTGGGCAAATGATTTAGTTTTTTCTAATAACCTTTTTGCTCTTAATCTGATCGGTACAAAACTCAGCTACTTTTCTTAAACTTTCCACCTAAGCGCACCCAAAAAAGTTGGACTTTATTTGACAATGTTAAGTTGGTGAAAATAAAAAACTCCTTAATGAGCTCTTAAGGCCCATTTGTGGGCACCCATATTAAATGAATGGGAAATTATAAAATTTCACAGCAATTTTTCTTTATTTGTCCAATAAACATACAATACAACAAATCTAACATAATGTAGACCATTCATACACATATATAAAGGATATATATAGCTTTAAAGAAATATTTAAAGCTTTCCTGTGGCTCAGTGGTTAGAGCATGGCGCTAACAATGCCAAGGTCATGGGTTTGATCCGAGGGGACTGCACATAGTCAGAAACAAATGTATAGTATAATGCAATGTAAGTCGCTTTGAATAAAAGCGTCTGCCAAATGCATAAATGTAAATAAAGGAGTGAGCCTATAGAACATCCTCAGTGTGGCCGGCACTCACACACATACACGCACGCACACGCAAACATACAATTGAATAAGCTTATAACAGTGTTTATTTTCCGAATGATGTCAAATAAAAACTGACATTCACACATACACAAACAAAGAACTGTGCAACACACACGTACGCACACTCACGCACGCATGCACGTTACAAATAAATGATTACTCTGTCTCCCACTTTCTCGCTTTCTCATGGGATGGTCAAATTTGTTTGTAAGCATATTTTGCTATCTTTGCATTGTTTTACCAACCTCAATTGTTTTAGAAAAATTCTACAATTTTAACTTGTGATAAAATCTAGAACTTAAGATGTTACGTTTGTTACAACATTAGTTTATAGTTTCAGCCTATGCAGCCATTGAAATTACGTGTACATGCTATTTTGATTCCATAAGGTCACTAAAAAACTAAATGAGGGGAATTTTTTGGCTTTTCACTCTGTTTTAATAAGAGGAATTAAGTGTTTTTATGAAAATCATATCTCTATATGAAGAAAATACAAAAATACAAAAAAACATTAAAAAATTGTTATTTTACATTCAAATGAATGGAGTAAATGAAGTAAATAAGGTAAAAAATACAAATAAATAAATGCATATCTTGAAAGTTTTAACATTAAACAAACAAACAAACAAAACATATGACATTTATGTATCAATAGAATCACAAAGTTCACAAATTTGTCCACTTACAGCAAATTAGTGCAGTTATAATTAACAGCACTTGAGGGTTAAGTGGCCAGGTTCTTGGAAATCTCAAAATAGGCAAACGTATTGAACTATGGCTACAGCTTACTTCAACGATCAATAAAGTAAATTCCCTCATTAAAGTAAATTAATGAATGTGCTTTACATAATGACTCACGCAAATAAGCGTTGCTCTCCTACCTAAACCAGATTACAGCATCGCTATTACGCAATTACACGTTAGACAGCTTGTAGCTGATGAGACCTTTCAACGTTCTAAGCGATCTCTTAACTGTGAGGATCTCATCGGGATGAAGTGTATTGGACGAGTCGCTCTGCCGGCCGGGTCAGCAGTTTATGCATTACATTGAAAAGCATTTCCATCAATCCAATAGACTGCGCAGAGGAGTGGAACTGCTCCTGTCATTCTGAGATTACTTCTCGCTTTGATTGATCGTTTCCTACTTCCAATCAGTCATTACTGAACAGATATGGCACACTGGGGATTTGTGTGTTGATTTTTATGTTAGTCAGTCGTAGAACAAAGCATAGAACAGATATACTGTAGAACATTAAACATGTTATAAAAAAACATTATAATGAGCAATAAAAAACATGGCCAAATTATGCCTAAAATGCAAATTACTCACTATCCTGTCATTCCAAACCTGTGTTATTATGGTAAATTTGCATTTTATAAATATTAAGCCAATGTTTAGGGATGCAACAATACAGCTCACCCACGGTTCAATACCTCTGTTTTTCGCCCACGGCTTTCGGTTCGGTTCTGATGGCTTCGGCGCATTAAAGTGTTTTTTCATTGTTTTATGCTTATGTGACAGGAACAGTAAAAACTTAAGAAAAAAAACTGTTTTACTTAATTTCTCTTTATTTTACTTGACTTATTTTATTGTCTTTAAGCAAAAATTAACTTGTACAAATTCCTGGTGTATTGAATAAATGTAAAGATTTACACTGGCAGCTCGCAGCAGTTTTTGGTTTACTGTTCATCAACATGCCAGTAAAATAAGCTTCTTGAAGAGGTTTTGCGCATCAGAGTATTTAAAATGATGTAATGCAAAACTTATGATTGCTGTAATGGAAGTAAACGTGAGCTCAATGGGAAAGGCCAAAGATAATATATTAACAAGGTGCGCCACTGCCATTGCAATAAATTGGAAGAAATGCACTGCTAAATAGCTGCTTGGAGGCGCTCTTGTACATGCTGTCCGAAAGTCCTCCGAGTGGCATTACTTTTGTTAAACTGACTTTGGCATGGTGCTGTAGACGCTCTTTCTGCATGTGCTGAGAGCAACGTGAACGTGCTGCTTTCGTATGCAGTGTAAAAATACATTCATGATGTGCCAAATTTGGACATTATTACTTTAGTACAACAGGCATACAATAAAGCCAGCCCGCGTCTGTTCTTCAGCATTATACTCAACAGCACATTGCTTCTCGTGTTGCAGGCAGTCTTGCTTCACCGCCCGACCACCACTCGCTATTAGATATTACTTGTGGGGATGCGTTTATCTATCTCAGCATACAAACACGGACAGAGCCAGTTCAGTGTAATTAAGCGCACAGAAAAATTTTAACGCAAAACCAGAAAACCGCAATTCACTTACACTTCGGTAACACATGGAGGCCGTTCGGTACGGCCTCCATGGTTCAATATTATATTGAGTATTGTGGCAACCCTAATGTTTACAAATCTGTGATCCAGTCTGTGCCAACCCAGCTTTAGTCATTTTTTCGTGTTCTACTGTTTTCTACATAACATACTGTAATTCTACATTATTAAAAGAACACTCTGTGAAAATATAACTTTGTTATCTTTAATATTGACCGAGTAAGGCCATAAAAAAGATTGAAATCAATGTTTATTTCTCTTTTTGAACAAAATAATAAAACAGTGTCAATAAATCATGTGCAAAAACCTCATGATGTACTGCTTTGTTCTTTTATAGTCATATAAATAAAAGGTAAAATGTTGCTTCACATGGCCTTTCTGTCCTTACATGTCCTCGCTATAAAAGTTTTTTATTTTTCCAATTCTATCAAAACCCTAAAAGCAAGCAGCCTTATATGACAACAGTCAAAGCCAACGCTACGAGCCAAAAAACAACTTTAGGTCTATTTTTATCCTTTGAGAATGTGAAGAACGCTGTCACCCATATTTCCAGAAATGGCTTAAAGGGTCGGCCAACTGCTGCGGTGCATTAGGTGAAATGGCTCTTCTTGTGAAGAACAGCCTATAAAAAGTGAAAGCTATTTGTTTTCTAGAGAGGACAGCAACGTAGCCGGGTAGATGACTCTGAGCGAGGGTTACATGCGGCTGTGTTGATGACTTTTGACAGAAAGTGAAGAGCGGAACAAATCTTGCAGAGTGGATAAGTTTGCAGAGGCTCTACCTAATGGGGACGACATAAAGCAGAGCTGTAATTTAAACACCATGCCCATGATAATCCAGAAGATTGACTCTGAACCGAGGGCCGGAGCCTGACGCGACGTTCTGGCCTTTATAAAGATTGATGGCCATGGTTCACATGCGGCCTCAGAGATGATGAACAGAATTGAAAAGCATTTGCAGAAGGATCGACCCCAAGAACTCTGTATCAGTCACAATTTTCTCCTTTTTCCACAGAAGTGCATTAGATCAGATGAGATCGTGCTGCAAGCTGTCACTGGCGGCACATTCTGTTCGGTAGCAGAAAATGGGACACCAGCTTTCCGATCCAAGTGAATGTATTATTAAAGCATTCTGTGTGGCGGAACAGCACCTCATCTGCATATGAAAGAAGATGGTGCGAGGGAATTATTGAACTGTGTGACTTGTAGTAATGAGGAGAAATCTGGTTAAAATGAAGACTTCAGCCACATGATTTACAACTTTTTATAAAACAACACATTTTTAGAGAAATTGACAGTGTTACGTTCAACCTTAAAGATAATTATAAACAAAGAAGCAAATGTAGGCAGTACAAGGGCTTTCCCTTCATAAACAGCAGGGTTAAATGTTTTATCCCGTTTCATTTCTTAGTAGAATTGGGACGGTTGGCGACAATTAACAAGCGCCTTTCTCGTGCGACAGAGAAATGAGGAGGAACGTTTTTCTCCTGAGCTCATTAGGCTCCTTCATTGGAGCCGACAGAAGAAAATCGCACACGGGCATTATTGCTCCATTCCCTTTGTGACTACAGCTAAGCGATGAGAAATGCTGCTTACAGTGCTGAATGCACCACTGTTTTATATTGAGCACAGAACCTCTGACTGCCAGCAAACTGACTTCTTTTATAGCTCCTTTGTTTGTCAAAAGCCGTTTCCTCGTGTCCTCCCAAGCCAGCAATACCAAATGGTTTTAATAGTGAGAAATCAATCTAGCCACTGTATTCTAGTTTATTTCATAGTGCACCGATATGTACATCACTACATTTTGGGGGTAGTTGTGGCCTAATGGTTAGAGAGTCGGACTCGTGACCATAAGGTTGCCGGTTCTATTCCCAGGGCCGGCGGGTAACGACTGAGGTGCCCTTGAGCAAGGCACCTTACCCCTACTTGCTCCCCGGGCGCTGCAGTGATAGCTGCCCCGGGTGTACGTGTGTTCACGACTTGCACTACTCTCTGGATGGGTTAAATGCAGAGGTCACATTTTGGGTATGGGTCACCATATCTGACTAATAGGTCACTTTCATTCTGGCCGATAACGCTAACTGATGATTCTTGAACATTGGAAGCCGATATATAGTACCTAAATATTAATATATCATTTTCACAGGGTCGCATTGGTGCGAGTGCGTAAAACAAATTTTTGCCCTGCCAAAGATTTATTTAACATTTAACGTGATTTATGAGTGGTGAATGACGCGCTTGTGATAATGCAGGAAAGAGCGAGCAGAGAGCTCGTGCACTCCCTCTGTCTCCAAACTAAAGTGTGTGTTTGACTTCATTCGGTGTTGCGCAGACCGAACAGCATAAAAGCACGACGGGACAGAGCGCTCCATATGCTTTTAAAACGCTCTCATGGAACACTGATGTCATATTCCGATCGCTCTCCGCAGCGATTAATGAAGTGGNAACACGTTGGTTTCTGAACTGTCTCTCTCCTTCTCATGTTACTCTTAGACCATTTAACAAGAGTGGTTTGTAAGATTTAGTATTAAAGGTTTATTTATGACAATGTGTAGTAATAAATTGCTTACATTCAAACACGGCAAAATTAAACACTTCATGAAATGTATTTTTTATGATCTCGAGGAATGTACTCTTTAACATTTAACGTGATTTATGAGTGGTGAATGACGCACTTGTGATAATGCAGGAAAGAGCGAGCAGAGAGCTCGTGCACTCCCTCTGTCTCCAAACTAAAGTGTGTGTTTGACTTCATTCGGTGTTGCGCAGACCGAACAGCATAAAAGCACGACGGGACAGAGCGCTCCATATGCTTTTAAAACGCTCTCATGGAACACTGATGTCATATTCCGATCGCTCTCCGCAGCGATTAATGAAGTGGAACACGTTGGTTTCTGAACTGTCTCTCTCCTTCTCATGTTACTCTTAGACCATTTAACAAGAGTGGTTTGTAAGATTTAGTATTAAAGGTTTATTTATGACAATGTGTAGTAATAAAGTACATATATAATAATTTAGTTCTGAGTTACTTTTGAGTTTTGAGCTACAGTAGCAAATTTAATTTAATTTTATGTGGTAAAAAATAAAGAAGGCCAGTGGCAAAAATACAGCTTTTTGCAAAGAGGGCAATAAAGGAGGATTGTGAAGAGTGACAGGTTATATTTGTGTCAGATCATTTCATAGCAAATATATCATTTTAATATAAAACTAAATAATTACAACTGTATAAAATAATAAATATAAAGTTTCTTTGCATTTATTGGGCTCGCAAGTGTAAAAGTGCAAATATGAAGCGGTCTATATCCAACTATTTTAAAAGACAGAGTGACAAATTAACAGCGCGATTCATCAACTGAGGTCATTATGCAAGGTCATTATGATTACCATAAAAAAGGTGCGACCAAATTGTAAGTTGGTGCGACCAAATTGTAAGTTGGTGCGACCAACTGAGAAAGTGGGTCGCACCAGTGCGACCAGAGGGAAAAATGAGTCTAGAGCCCTGCCTTGGCAACCTAGTAACTTTGGGTGGCAACTTGTGCATCGTTTACTGTTTCTGCAAAACAACCAATAAGCTCTGTGTTAAATAGTTCTCTACAGAGCAGCTAGCTCATCAAATCAGCTTAACAATCCTTGGCCAGTCCAATACAGAGTAATGTACAAAAGGGTTTAAGCACTAAAGGAAAAAAGGGTCGATCTCATATGTGTGATTTATGGCCGAACACAAGGTCTGCAGAGCGCGCAGTGACTGCTCGCTGTAAAAAATGAGTTGGCCTGATAACAGTGAACACTTTTAGGCTAAAACCTAAAGCCAGTGCCAAGAGCTCAACACATGTACTGTATATATAAGTCCTCCTAAAAAGAACTTTCTCTTGTACACTCCAAAACCTGTTGGGTTAGGAACGAACCTAACCGCTGGGTTAAATTAACTGATTTTTTTAATATATGACTCAACAATGGGTTAAAAAAACTCAGTATTTGTATGTACCACAGATCTATTATGAAACTGCAAAGAATTGTTTGTTAAAAACTGATGAAATACTTGACCCATATTTGATTTTTGTACTTTGTTTACATTCACTTAACACAATCTACTGTGTTTACATTAATACTTTGCTAAGCAGAGCAGCGCTGCACAACATTATCTCAACTTTCAGCGGGTCACGCAACATTTGCTCAGCGTTATTTTGGTATGTTTGAGAGCTGCAGCTTCAGCCAACTTTTGGAGTTTTGCTTCCCGTGTCAAACATAAAACAGCATGTGTGATAACAACGGATTAATGTAATAGCCATTTTGACATGCAGATAAGAAATAAGAGAATACACAATAAACATTTCATAAATACAAACAATATTGATCTGTCTTGCAATGTAAACATTTATAATGATTCAAGAACCAATCTGTTGTGTTGAGGCAAATCTGAATTAAGATAAATGATGTTTTTGCAGTTTACATGCATGAAACAATATCCAAGTTGTAAAAAATATCTGCATTGGCTATTGAGCCTCGTTTATGTTTTGTTGTCCTGCTAATTAAACTGATGTTTGCTGTTATGGTCCATTAGAGAATCTCAATCTCGGTACCCAAACTTACTTTCCATTAGCAGTAAATTTACGTACATGTTAAAAGGGATACAAACTTTGTCTAAACCCGATTAAGTAATACGTCCACGTAGTTGGCCTGATTCAGCCTTTTTGCATCTTCATTATGTAAGGGTACGAATGCAAATGATGCTCTCAGCTGAAGTTTTTATAAAGAGTGTAAATTTACATCACTATGATGCAGGCCAGTGCCAAAACCATTGATATTCACCTGGTGCCTTTGTCTGGTAATCCTTTGAGGCAGCTCTCAAATCACATTATGGCTCTCAATAAATGTTAGAATTTAAAGCACCGGTGATGAATACTGTATATGTGTGAAAGTGTGAGGAAATTAATGAGATTTTGCTCAAAAGGCAGAGAAAAAAATGAGCAAAGAGCTGACGGATGAACTCAGACCGACTGTTTTGACCACCGGAAGTCATTTAGGTGTCTATCAATTTTTGCCATGAATGATTTATTTGCCACCGTTCCATTCAAGTAAAATTACAAAACTCAATGCCAACAAATCATTAATATATTACCTTAACTATTTAAGTTATGAAAACAGGTTGAACATTGTGTTTAAGTTTGTATAGAAGCATTATTTTACACCTTGTTGTCACTTTTTATTTGCTCTCACTAGCATCTTTCACGCTAAAGCCACATTGCCTTAAGTTTGATTCTGTCAGTACATTAAGTTGTGAATAATAAGTTTCACAGTCTATTCCATCAAAACACTGTTGGTGTCTCTGCCATTTCCTCATTAAGCCAATCAGCATAAACAAACCATTAAACTTAAAGGATAAAGGGCAAACAAGGCCACGCATCATGCGGACAGGACGCGTTTCAGAGTTCTAAAACTTACCAACAAACAAACAAGCCTCATCCAAACCTCCTGTTTACACTTCTTCATGTAAACACAGTCCATCTGGAAACGCATTGGGATTTTAGACTGAAGCACGAGTGTGTCTGCGCACGTGCGTGTGAATTTATGCGGATAGCAGTCTATCTGCAACCACATGCACACACCTTGAACCACACACTTCACGGCACTAATGCAGACACATCTGGTATTCAACGCTTCCTGTTTGTTTCTCCTCGACCCATCTGTATCAAGCCATGCTTGGGCACAGGAAAGCGGTTTCTTGTCGAAATTTCAAGCAGAAAGTGCTACACGACACAGTTTGCCCATTCTTTCATCAAGATGAATAATGCTAAAACGAAAGCCCTGGGGTGGCAGTTGTCCTCTGGTGAGTCAGCTGTTGATGTTAAAAGCTGCAGGAAAGGGCATTTCCCTCATGTTTATGGCTTGTTCGCATGAGTCAGGCACCGCTGAAAAGCACATTGCTTTCTGCCAGGTGATCAACACATCTTTATAAACTGATCATGTAATTCACTGCTTAAGATGTTATTTGAGAAACGTATTAAAGTTCTCTGAATATCCTGACACACTTGTACTGTCAAATGCCAATTCAGGCAGCACTGACTGTACTGATAATTATCAAACATTCCAGTTAGCGTTCTGAATCACTAACCCTCAAAAAGCGAACTTTGCATTGCCTGAATAATTAATGTCTCGTCTCATTCACCCCTTAAAGAGATAGTTCGCCAAAACTGTAAATTGTTTAATCATTTACTTACCCTCATGTCATTCCAAACCTGTAATGACTTTCTTCGGCACAACACAAAAAAGATCTTTTGAAGAACATTAGACATATAGACATTTATGGACAAAAGACATTTCTCAAAATATCTTCTGTTGTGTTTCAGAGAATAGAGAATCATATGGGTTTTAAATGACGTGAGGATGAATAAATGATGGCGGAACTTTTATTTTCGGGTGAACTATCCTTTTAAACATGGCATTTTATTTCAAGCTTGGTATAACAAATAATTTGCATCATTTTCTATTTATGTTAGATACTTAAGAAACTTTCATGCCAGTTGAATAGTTATTGAGCTGTTGCATTTCCCCTTTTGCACAATGAATAAAAATGTTCCATTGTGAGCAGCTGCTATTTTAGAGCAATAATTAGTGCCAAACAATACATCAATCTTCTTTTGTGCATAACTTGCCTATTGTCAAGCAGCTTTTTAACTGTCAGTCATAAATCAACTGTCCTCTAATTTGTATATTAAACAGCTGAAATTGATTTGTACAGAGCCTATTTTAGACCCTGTGAGACATCATGCTAATGTTCCTTTGTAAATTATTTATGAATTCTCAAATAGGCTTCTCACCAAAAAGGCAACCGCTGTGATTTTTCTGCCTCATGAACGCATGTGCACAAGCGCATTTGTGGGGCAAAATGATAAGACACTGTTGAGAGTACCTTATGAATGGATCATTGTGTATAATTCTGAGGAACGATTATATACTGAAACTCTACTGCCGACTGGTACTGTAGATAGAACAGTCTGCATTTATATTAGGGCTGGGTAAAAAAATCGATGAATCGTTTTTTTATATATCGATTCTCAAAAGCCGTGAATCGATTTTTTTTTTCTTTCATATTTCCTTAAGCACTGAACATTCATTAACGTGATGTTATTGCTACTACTATCCACTAGATGTCACTTTTCCTTTTCAATGGGTGGATATTACAACAGGGAGGGTATGGTTCATTTCATTCATTGCTTAATTAACATGGCGGATGCGGGTGTGTCCTTGAATTTAACATCACCTATATACTGTATAAAAGTTAGCGGTTCATATGATTGCACTGCAGCCTCTCCTTGCAGCTAATTTTGTGAAATTTTGTTTGTTTTACTGTATCTTAAATGTAAAATAACCTGATCCTGTTTGATCAAGGTGTGCGGCTGTTCTGTTTCAATATACTTAAGTGCGTTTAAAGTTTAATATACAGATTTGTGGCTCATCATTTCATTTTTTAATTCACCATTGTAATCTGATATTTACTCATCTTTTTTTAGAAATATCTATAGGATTTGTATTAAATCTATAATCATTGACTCGAATCGAGAGCTTGTGAATCGTAATCGAATCGGATCATCAGATCGATACCCAGCCCTTATTTATATTATGTAAATTTACACGACACTGTTTTCTGCCTCTGGTAAAGTGTATTAATGTCAACCATGCTATTTCTTTGTGATATTGATTTACATGACTGCTACAATCCAGCAATTATATTATACTTAAAGGCGGGATAACACTTTATGTCATGCATTCTGACTTCTTTACACTGTTTAACGTGCTGGCTTCTCATGCTTAACATGGTCAACTAGTCAAAAAACGAGTTGGACGTAGTGCGTAGTATTTCTGTGCTTGATACACTCCCCCAGCCCTCCAACTTGTTTCGGAAAGTTTTATACAAGTCTGCATCCCTGTTTCTTAACAGAGATCCTATAGAGCTTGTTAATCGACGTCACGCCACGTTGAATGTTGCGCCATCTTGGGAGGATGGCTGCTAGTGCGTTCAATGCAGCGTTTTGTTTTTCTTGTTTGATTAGGAAATATAACTATGTTAGGTCGGTCTTGCTGTGTTAAAAAACTGCAATAGCATTACGCAGAGTCGTTCAGGAAAAGCCCATGGTAATTTCACTTTCGATTTCTCCATATATCAAACAAAACCAGTAACGGTATATATCAAAACAATAATAGCAGTGGAGTATTATCCTGCCAAGATGACGGCGCCACCGCAACATGCAACATAGGTCGTGATGTCAGCTTCACATTCTCTGTTCCTTTTATTGAGCAATGAAAGCACACCCACGGCAAGGCGAAAGAGATAGCCCGTCCACGCTCCAACCGACGAGCGCTAGGAAGACCCCCTTATCAAGATTGGCTGCGCTGTGGGCCTGCAGCTCGTTACTCTTGCTATAGTGAAAGAAGTTGAGGTGTGTTTGGTTGTTCACGGCATTTCAGTGATGAATGTTATATAAATGGTGGATATAACGCTGAATTTGGAGATCGTTTGAAACTGATAGCTGGCGCGGTCCCAGTGCTAAAACATGCTGGCCATGAACCGCACACGGTAAGTCAAACTAAGTCATATGTCTGTGTTTTGTTGGCAATCGCTGTGTACGTGCATAATGTACAAAACACGAAGGGATAATGCAATGACATTGTGTGCACGTGTTGTAGTTCCGTCCCACCTGCCTGCCACGGGGTGCTCGTCTTTTTCCGGAAATAATCGTACAGCTGTGTCTCTTTTATAAATTTGATTAAAAGTAAATAGTCTTCGAAGATACGACGTATGCAATACTACTGTATAGGTACTCAAGATTAATATGCGATCCCATAATTACCCCACCTTTAATACTTTTAAATAGAATATATTACTTCCTAAATGCATCTTTAAGCACTGCATTTTGTACTATACTAATAAGAGTTACATAGCATTACTCAATACTGATATCTACAGTACAATCTCAATTTAACAGTGAAGAGAAGCTTCATACATTCAACTGTCTAGGCCTGGTTAGCTTCAGGGGAACTTGCATGTCATTATAAGTTCGTTAAATCTTAAAAATATAACGTGTGTTTCAAGGATGCCGTTTCTAAAAAATAATTATTAATAAACAATAAAATCTCTACACACACCCACAATGAAAATGTCCATAAGCGAGTAAAAAGCTAATTTTGGCGAGTTACATACTCCAGCAGGCTCGTAATTGTAACAACGACAGTAATTTACAAATATAAGTATAACAGCTAAATAATCCCACTGTCGCATTGACAAACATATATATTTTTTTTATAAACATAATGACTAGTAAATGTAATAAAATGTTGGTAGGTGTGGCACATGTTGACAAGCTCAGAAGATAGAAGTCTCATAGCGGAAAAAGAAGTCGCGTAGCTAAATCGACGTGCTGCGGAATAAAATGACATTACACAAATCATTTTACACAGATTAAACCTAGCGCACTAGTAAAAAAAACCTTTACCCGAGTAATTTTGCCGTGGTGAAGTAGGCTGAAGATGTATCTTGAAGACGTGCATGTTTTCGTGCCTACTCATTTCCTCTGAAGTTATTTACTTTCGGCGGTCTCCGCGCTGCGCAGACAATCGACATTTGACATCAAAGTACCGCGAGAACGATTCAAGAGCTATGCTTTCATTTCGCTCTCGCGGTACTTGATGTTGCAGTCAGATTCGGCTCTCGCGTTCAATTAAACCAAAGCTGATTAGAACCGCTGACTTACCCCCTTAAAATTTTTAGGCTACTATCCTCACCTTTTACCCGTTATATCAGGGTGAACATATCAGGATGGAAACACGTCCTGGCAGCTGAGAATGTTACTGTCAGATACAGTTCCCCGTGTTTAGTTATAAAAAAGGTTCACGCATGAGTAAAATCCTACTTCTGACTCTTTACCAAATAATATTTAAGCCCTGTGGTTTTTAGTCAGTTATCCCTGACTTTTTGTCTTATGAACCCAAGTAACAGTCTGACAGTAACTTTCTCTCCTGTCAGGATGTTTCCTTATATAATGTGAACATCAGAGCCCTCTTGCGGCCACGAATGTGCTTTTCCAAGAAAATTGGTACAACAGCGGCAGGGCGCGAGCTGTCAAAACACGGGCTTTTATTATGAAGGGACTTTTACAGCGCATAGGATACAACACAGCTGAAGTGGAGGTAGTGTAAATTTTCCTTTATTTTTGCTTCTTGAATGTTCTGTTTATAAAATGATCTTAACGATATGCTCGTGTTACATCAGCTATCACTATTATTACTTTCTTAAATCTTGAAAGGAAAGAATTTGCTCAAATCCGAGACTGTTTAATCGGAAGACACATGCTAGCCACACAGGCTAATGTGTAACTTAGTTGTTTTGACGTTGCTACTAAGTCAAATTGAAGTACAAAGATAAATTGAAGCCTTGTATTGTATTACTTCTGTTTTCATACAAAAACTATAAAAGTAGTCTTTTGCTTGTGTTGACAGTTTGTAATTCGTAATCATTGACCTTGTATAAAGTGTGTTTCTTTTCCCTTAAAACACTTGGAGAGAAAGAAAGTTCAAGTTCACTTTTCTCAGCAAGCCCCAACAGAAACCATCTCAGAAATTGGATTTAATCGTTATTATGGGAATTGTGTAGGGTTTAGTGGAAACTATAATGGTATTTGTGGTTCTGTACTGGTAATGTATTAGGTTCTGTTGGTAGAACATGTATTGGTCATCTGGTGAATGGAACCATTAGGACATTATTAAATCCAACAGGAATAAGACCCAAAACACACTACTTAAAGAAATTGTAGTTATAATTTTAATGGTAAACGACTGATTTTTTATTATAATTGTAAATTAGATTTTAGATTTATTCTCCAGATTGAGTTGATTCAAGGATGGAGTCCAATGGCAGACCCTCAACAACACAGATCGCGATGCTGGCTACTAGTTCAGCTCTGACTGCCATTTTATACACAATATACAAGAGGAAATCAAACCATGTTGTTAGACTGAGGGTAAGAAAACAATCCAATGAATCATTAAGTTAAACTTAACCTGTAACCAACCAGAGGTAAAAACATGTTCTGCTTATCAGGAAGCCAAAAAGATTACCTTAAATCCAGATCTGAAAACAGTTCTCAGTGAAGCTCCTGGAAAGTGTGTTCCTTATGCTGTTATTGAAGGTATGACTTGTAGAAGTAACTGAAGAAATACATTTAATATATATATATATATATATATATATATATATAGTATGTGGTGGGTTTGGGATATTATTTGTCCTTTTTTTGCATAAAATGTTATTTTATTTGTCTTTAGGAGTGGTGCGGTCTGTCAAGGAGACCTTAAACAGCCAGTTCGTAGACAACTGCAAAGGCGTCATCGAGAGGTTGACCTTGAAAGAGAAGAAGATGGTGTGGAATCGCACAACACATCACTGGTATATCTTCTCAATGTCCATCACATGTATACACATATATACTAGGCATTATTTTTTTATCATGTCAAGTCATTTTTTATTTATTTCACTGTACCAACACATCTTTCAGGAATGATTGTGAGAAGGTCATCCACCAACGCACTAACACCGTGCCCTTTGACCTCACCCCACACGGTGACACTGTTCCTGCGACCGTCCGTGTGGTCCGTCCTCTCGATGCGGCCGAATTGGATCTGGAGACCACTTATGAGAACTTCCACCCTTCCAAGCAGTCTCTGACCAACGTCATCGGGCACTTCATCAGCGGCGAGCGCCCGCAGGGCATCGAGGAGACGGAGGAAATGTTGCGTCTGGGTGCCAGCATGACTGGTGTGGGGGAGCTGGTGCTAGATAACAACCTGGTTCGTCTTCAACCTCCCAAGCAGGGCTGGCGTTATTTCCTCAGCCGTCTGGACTACGATGAGCTCCTGAACAAACAAGAGAGACCATTAAGGCTCTGGAGGGTCTTGACGGCGCTGTTCGGATTGGCCGCCTGTGCAACATTATTCTACATGCTGTGGCGGCAGTACGTGCTGCGCAGGGATCAAAAAAAAGAGCGCAGCCTGCTGGATGAGTTCAGGAAGTGGAAGAACAGACGTTTACAGGAACTCAACCTGACCGAGGAAGAAATCTCACCCAACACGTGCACCATATGTCTGAGTAATGAACGATCGTGCGTGTTTCTAGAGTGTGGTCATGTGTGTACCTGTGAGCAGTGCTATAGGGCCCTGCCCGATCCTAAGAAATGCCCCATATGTAGGGCTAGAATAGACAGGATTGTTCCTCTGTATAATATCTAGGGGCCTTATTATAAACATAGTGTGCGTGGAATTGAGTAAAAGGGCATTTTTTGTGTGCAGGCACTGTATTTCCATTTCACAAAAACTGAATCTGATAATCCAGTGAGCACTAAAAACAAGTTGGTTTTCATATTTCAGTTGGTTAACTGTTGTTGTTGAAAACGTTTTTTTTTTTTCCTCTGTTATTTTGTTATGATCATCATTTGTGCCATTGTGATCCCACATTTATTGCATTTTGGCCTATTTTATGAAAATCAATAAAAAGGAAGCAATTTTATTTTGCAAAACGAAATTAAACCTTCTTTGGGACCAGTTCCTCTTCAATTCTAAGTACCATTACGGCATCCAAACATTTTACTGTTGAGCTTTGTGTGTGTGGTTGTGTAACTGTCATTTTCTCAATGGTTTATTACTGTTATGCAATACATTTGTTTTAACTGTATTACAGTAAAACTACAAAACAGAACAGTGCAAAAATATTAATGGTGCTGCATTATCTAAGCTTCATTATTTTTCTGCAAAATATATAGTATGAAGATAAAAATTTGACAGGTTTTGTCAAAATCATCCCTAGGACATATTGATTGTATGTTTTTTATCAACTGTAGGGGAAACTTTTTTAAACTACATTTGCATTCAGACGCTTTATTCAGAAATGGCAGGGAAGATGGAACTGAATAATTGTTCTTTCGTTTTCAATATGTTAACTGTTGTGGTTTAATATTATTGTACAATCAACATTACAGTGGCTTTAAAAAGATTAAACAGCATCAGATGGTCTGCAGTGGGTTTGTTCTTAGATATTATTTATCCATTGTTAAAGGGGTCATATGGCGCGAATACGTGTTTTTCTGTGTCTTTGGTGTGTTATAAGTTTCCCATGCATGTATTAGACACGTAAAATTGCAAAAATTTAAGTGTCGGAGCAAAAGATGCATTCTATTTAAAAGCGAATGCTCACCCAGACCTGCCTGAAACGCCTCGTGTAACCACACCCCCACAAATCTACGTCAGTTGGTGGTATGATTTGACTAAGACCGCCCAAATGTATACGCAAGTAAGGTGGGGGTACCTGTCAGTACAATTGCTTTGGAACCTGATGTTCCAAATATGGTAAGAGGCGTTACATTTCCGTCACACGTTTGCAGTATTCGACCAATCACTACGCACTGGTTAACTGGCCAATCATAGCACACCTCGCTTTTCAGAGCCATGAGCTTTGTAAAAAATCTGTTTCAGAGAGGTGGGACGAAGAGGAGATACAAACATGCCTGGTAAGTGGAAAATACAGCGTTTTTGAACCTTGAATCATGTATACACATTGCATTACATCTAAAACAAACGATAATATTCGTTTTAGGCGTGTCATATGACCCCTTTAAGTGTATAGGCCCAGAAAAAAATAAGAAATATTCATTTAAGCAGAATTTCTAGATGTATTGTGGCCATTTCAGTCCAGTGTCTGTTGAATTTCAACAAAACCAAACCTCATGAGTGACAAAGTCATCCAACACCAATGTGAAAGACTGAGCACGACTAGACACATGGAAACTGAAAAATCGAGGTTATCACATAAAAAAATTGTTTTGAACTTTTCCTAAATACATGTACAAATATTACCGTTGTATTGCTTAAAAGTGAATATAAACTTGTTTTCTTTGCAGTATTTGAGGTCTGGAAAAAATACAGAGCATCTACATTCTGCAAATAAATGCAAATAGAAACATTTTAATTGAAGGTTTTAGAGAACTATAGTAGTTCACAGAATCAATCAAAAACGATAATTTTACCTAAACACCTACCTATAAATAGTAAATTCAGAAAAACTGAAAATAATTTTGAAATGGCCTTTATTTTTTCCGCGGCTGTTTTTGCATTACTTGTGCACAAATGGTCATTTTTCACCTGACCAGAAGATGGCAGTAAATACCTGTCTATTTACCATCACAGTTTAGTTTTATAAGGGTCACGAAGCCTTTACTCAGTGCTCAGATCCAATCTTGTTGTATCAATATGATATAAATAATAACACGCAAAATTATGAAATCTACAAAGATTACTTACTAACAATAGTAACACTATGAATGATGTAGAGCTTTTAAGATACGTTTAAACCCCTAAAGGCACGAATACAAAAAAAAAAACACCAGATTGTGAAACGAATGAGTCCCATACACTAATAACAGGCAGCAGTTGAAAATAACTATTTATTAATTTAGCAGAAGCTTTTATTTACTCCATGCTCCAAAGCGATATAGCCGCGCGGGCCACCCATTGCAAGTCTTAGATGTATTGTTTAAGGGGATTGTTCATGAATCACACCATCAGTTGTTTAAATCTATACTATTGAGTTTGTCAGCCAATTGTTTTAACCACACCACTCATTTGCAAACGTGTAGGGAAGTTTAGGTGTCTTCCTCAATGCATCACCCAACCCTTCTGGGGTTCGAACCATACTTTTAACCCATATCTTTAACTACTACGCCACGACATTCGATGTTTAAGACAACAAAAGTGACAGGGGTGGATAGGAGGGGGAGCTTGTGGATGCAGCATTCTGAGTGACGTCTGTGCCAGAGATCGGACTGTGTTTTTGCATCGCGCTCTTGTTTTGCATGTGCATCAGTTTTTCCTTGGCGTTGTGCGTCCGTCCATCCTTCGTCTGCAAAGACGACTGAAAACGTGAAAGTGACTTCATGTAGGTAAAAAACACCTGCATTCGACCGTGGCTGTTTTGTTTCGGGTCCGATCTCCCCTTGTTCCGTTATCGATTATTATCACTATACAGACATCGATTATCGCGGTCATGTCGGAGGTGTTGCCTTATGATGACAACATCACCCATTATGGTGACAATGGAGACGAGGAAGAAATATCACTCACCTGTCGTCTGCAGAACAACACCAACAACTTCTTTGGGTCCACGCCGAACAAACGACCTCCGAAACTCGGACAGATCGGACGGAGTAAGAGAGGTGAGACTGTTATTCATTTATATATATAATGACGCATTGTCGCAAACGTAAAATATCATATAAACCGCGTTTATTAAAAGATTTATATCAAAATCATTTGCATATACAAAATAAACATTATTAATTGCACTCACTAATGCTTTGTTTCAAGTATTTGCCAGTTATAAGAAAGTGATGCCTTTAAATATGCCAATGTAGCATCACGTGATGATGTCACTGATGCGTTTGCATTTACTTGCCTGCACGTTATGTCACGTTATGATCACAGATAACATGGACATGGACTTTGACTTTTATTTATAGCGAAGTTTACACCAAAACTGAAAGTTATGTCATTATATTATATGTAATTCAATACACATATGACTTTCCTCTTTTGAACACAAATTGAGATCACATTGGTTTGTAAAAGTTTTTATTTTCTGTTCCATTAAAAATCTAAAATGCATAATAATAATAATAGACGTACAATAAAATACTGTTTTAAAGATGATGTAACACTGCTTGACACTGTTTATCATGTCATGTCACTTACAAATCATTTGATCAATCTGCAATGCCTGATTAACATTTTCCAATATCAACAAATCCATAGTGTTGTCAATTCTTCATCGGCAGTCATCTTTCATTCAAATATCTAATTTCTCAATTCGTCTTCTTTGCAGTTGTCATAGAAGACGACCAAATTGATGAAGTCCTGAACAACACAGCAGAAAAGTCTTCGGCGGGTGTGTAACGCTCAAGGACGTTGGTAAAGCGGCTAAAACGTGTTACATGCGTTCTGCATACGATGCACTTTGAGGTTCCACTTAGGATGGGTTGAATTTCACAGTGTGGCAGCGGGGGAAGAGAGTTCCCGCTGCAGGCGTCCAGATGGAGGATGTTTTCTCTCTTTAAGGGCATGTTTTCTATCCCTCTTATAAAGTGAGAGCTTACACTGGACATGCAAGTCCTAGCGTGTGTTGTATAATACATGTGGAATTGGTCTGTGGTGGTCAAGGTTCCGTTTATGTTGTCAGAGGAATGCATTGATATCACAAGGACAAACTTTTGTTCTTTATTTTGCCATGAGACCGAGCGGTTTCTCTGTATCTTTTGTGCACAATGAAACGTTTCACTTTAAACATCCTAATTGTGATCTCTTGGATATGTTTTCTTTTGTTTTCTCTTTGCATAAAGATGATGGACCGAGCAAAGGTTTTTTTATAGAGTGAGAGAGGAAAGACCTACTTTTTAAAACCAGTTTTTCATGTTGCATATCGTAGTTTTTAATATGGCTGCCTGCTTTAGCCTGAAGTGAAGAGCTTATTTTTTATGTCAAGGAGCTAGTTTATGTCAGAGAAAGAAAAACTGTTTATCTATATTCGTAGCACATTTAAATGTGGTTGTGGCTGCTTTAAACTGAACAGGTTTGTGCCGAATAGAGCAAAAAAGATGCCAGTCAACTTGTGTCACCCAAGTAATGTGAAGTTTTTCAGGCCTGCCTCTCATACTGTATGTGTTTCAGGGCTTTTCTAATGGCTTTGCATGAGAATGGCACAAACGCCTCCTTCTGTGGCAGTGAAACTGATATATATATATATATAATTTCTTATTTTGAATGACGAACCTTAGACTTTTGAATATTGTCTATGTTGCACTTCCCTATACTGTTACAGGGCTACATCTGCAATGAAATGTATCACCAATAAAATGTGATTATATAACAAAAATGCCTCTGATTTATGTCTTGATTTTCATATTATTTGATCAAATATGAACACTTTATTTTATTAACAATAAGTAAAATCAACAAATGGGTTTGTAAAAACATAACATAACACATTGAATTTAAAAGAATATGTTTTAGGTTCAGATAGGAGAGAATTTCATGTGCACTTGACTAAACAAAGTCAACAATAAGAGCAAAAAATGAAAAATGCTTAAAGATATTTTATCTATTAACAATACCTCATTAAAAACAAGCCAAAATCCTGTTTCAGTAATGCAAACATTCAGATTTACAAAACATTTAAGAACATTCAGACATTTGCAATCAACCAACATACACATTTACAAAACATTACAAGAATGAATTTAATTGACCAATATTTAGATTACATAGCCTACGAGTTGGATCTGCAGAGTCCAGATTTAGGTAAAAACATCACATGACACACCCACCCTCTCATGAAGCCCCCCTGGGTGAGTTGGTGATCAGGTGAGTCAACCCAATAAATGTTCACTCTTTGGTAAAAGTGTTTTACGCTTAAAAGCTTTATTGGTATCATTTGAACATGAGAAGCTGGGCTTACTAACTCAGTTACAAGATTTCCATCTCGATTATTAAAGGAAATGAAGCAGAACTAAAAAAACTAGGCTGCAGGGGAAATAGTGAAGAAATCTATTAAGTAAAGCACTTGCAGTCTGTGTCTGTGTTCTTTTGAAAGCATTGTAGATCTCTGCTCTCACCCCCACATTTCTAAACTCAGAACACACTAGGAATGACTTGGCAAACTAAGCGCAAGTTTACTTATTTTTATTTTTAAACTGCCGAACTAAACTGCATGGATTGTGTTGGCCTATTGTTTCTCTATGAAATGCATAATTTACTAGGAAAAACGTTTCATTTACAGCAAAAGTTGTTGAAATATTCCTTCTCACAGGCAAACAAAATTTGACAGGGTTGTCAAGATTGTTGTAAGGCGTCACTTTCTGATAGGTTCCAGTGGAAATTAATTATCTCTAATTATCTAAATACGGAGACGTTTGATTGGCTGCTTTAATAGACGTTTAGTCATGCCTTCCAAAATCGGATTGAATTAAATGATGGTGGCTGTCAAGAGTGCTCAAGTCATTAAGCATCAACCGTGAAAAAGGCCCTTCATCTGCCTGCACGCACAGCGTCAATGAAGTATAGCCTACTCAATAAATGACCACGCCTTCTTTTATTTAGACACGCCCATCTCGCAACGGCCTGTTATCTGTGACCAACCTGTTATCTGTGACCAACCTGTAATAGCCAAAAGCAAATTTATAATAAAATATTCTGCCTGATGAGTGAGAGAAATAAAACATATAAATACATTGTGTTCCAAAAATAAGTTCTGTGGTGTCAACGACCAAAACAGTAAAAAACAAAATCATGCACAGTCTTAACAATGCAGCACATCACATAGACCAGCTTAGAATCTAAACACTGAAGGACCATACAGAAGTCTTTTGTGTGTTGGCATCTTATTAGAAAACAGCAACAGATGATGCGTAGCCGCGTGGTGGGTCGGTAGCGCGAACCTGTGCGCGCGAGACCAGTTCTCCCTCATTATTGTCCACTCTCTAGACACAGAGCTGCTAACTGTACAGTTGGCTGCCATGGCAACAGATGCGAGCGATCAGGAGAAGCGATGTGAGCCCCAATCGCCACCTTTTCTCAATGCAAACAATACAGCTTTGGATCAAAGCCGTGTGCTCTATTATCCCCCACTTCAGCCTTCAATGAGATCGCTTTCAAGAGTCACGTGATTCATCTGAAATCGTTGCTGTTGTGCGTCTTTAATTGCGGGTTTCCATTGCATTCACGCACTCGGTACAAGACGACAAGAGTGAAGGGAAAAAACAACACAGTCTCAAGGGAATTCGTGACATGTAAATGTAGAATCTATCAACTTTTGTTCATGGACACGAATTTCACTTTTTTTCGTGTCACTCGGCGCGACTTTTTTGTTTGTTACTCAACACTAATTTCATGTAGGCCTGTTTTAATACGCACTATCTTTAATATGTATAAATATATAACAATGCAATCTGATGGTAATTCGTACCTATTTTACAAGGTGGCTCATTCATGTGAATTCCTACGGTGTCATTCGTACGGTTTATTATGATTTCACTTCGCTCCTGTGACGTTAGGTTTAGGGGCGGGGTTAGGGTGGACCTTTCTCTTGCTTAGTAACCTCGTAAAATGAGTTCATTTGAGCAAATTAGCTTTTGCGCCTGTGATTTTAGGGTTTGATAGCCATCTTGTGAAACATGAACGACTTTCTCTGGTTTTTCGGCTTTCTCAGGTTATAAACATTTCTATACACGTGTGGGATGTGTATCGAAAGTCGTGTTGAGTGCACACAAAAAAAGGGGGGAATTCGTGTCCATGAACACGAATTTATAGATTCTACATTTCGTGACTATGTCAGGAACGGCCTTGAGACTGCGTTGAAAAAAACAGTTGACCAAGAAAGGACCAGAGAGCATATAAGAATATAATAGAAATCTGGAGCTTTGTGATAATATGTGTAATCTTTTTCTCTGCAAGAAAATATGATGAAATTAGACTTTTTGTCAGATTTAATTAATTTATTTTAATTCATTCAATTTAAAAATTATATTAGATACAAGACAAGTGAGAGCAGTTCATGTAGTTAAACAACTTCAATAGGACCGTTGTTGTTTTTCTTCCTCCTGACTTATAGGGCCTATAACATGCCTGATATTTCATGAAAACAATGAGAAAAGGGGTCTTGCGTTTACATTTTCGACCTCTGGAAATGATTCTGTACTTGTTATTTGCTGTAAATGTTAAATTTTACAGCAAAAACCTAACAATCACCAACAGTGATTTTGTTTTGGGACTGTGCTTATCTGAAAGTTTCCCAATGGTTGCTATGGAAATGTGTCCTGAGATGTCCTAGTTAGCACACACCGCTTGTGTTGGCAGCGAACCGTGGGAGGTATAAGAACACATCTTATCATCAATTCCTCTTGATGCATTTTTAACAACAGCACAGGTCATCACACAATGACTAAAGTGCTATTTAGACAAATGCAATAATTTTCTCATTTGTTTCTATGAGCACTGCTCTGTTCAATAGTCACTCACTTCACTCAACACTCAGCCTGTGCAGGTAAAAATGTCAATGAGCAAAATGTAATGTTGAATATGTACTAATGAGTCCATTTTGTAGAATTAGGAACAAACATGAGATCTAACAGCAGGAGGCATGATACTTGGTTACAGCATTTCACAAATTATAACTGATTGGCTGGTAATTATAGAGACTCCTGTGCCAATTTAACGGTAGGGTTGGCATCTTTACTAATATACAGTACATCACCAAAGGGTAAAACACACTGGCACACTCAGAGAGGCAGGAAACATTTTATTTATTTGTTATTTACTGTGGTGCATTACAGAGGATTAAACTGTGTCGTACACTATTATTGGTGTAATGCTACCAAACTTAATGATTTCGCTTCTACTAAATAGTTTAAAATTGGGTTCCTGAAACACAGTTTGATTCATGTTTTTCATTTTAATTTAAAAAATTTGCAAGGGCAATCAAAATGTCTCTACACTTTTAAAAATAAAGCTCTTCACAGCGATGCCATAGAAGAACCATTCAGTCAAATTTTCTTAAAGAACCATCTCTTTCTTAACATTTTATAATCTGAAGAAACCTTTTTCGCAGGAAAGGAAGGAAACGTTTGTGAAACAGACCGATTCTTTAGATGTTAAAGGTTCTTTATGGAACCAAAATGGTTCTTCTATGGCATTGTGAAGCACGTTTATTTTTAAGAGTGTGTGATATTTTGGTGCATAGATATGGCTGGGAACCCTTTATACTGTATGACAAAGATGTGTGCTGACAATAAAATCATTTTATCTCTCATTATTTTCTTGAAAGACATTTTTCTATGAAGAGACTACGTTAACTTTATTGAAGACCCAAGATGTGCATCACTTTCATATGAATTTTGCATTAAACTTTTATTACTAAAAATGTGGCATAACATCGTAATTCTTATAACTTACCTTTAAATAACATAATTTATAAATTTGGCTATCATACAATGTCAAATTATACAGCATATCAAAATATCATATAATATCATACCATCGCTGAATTTAAGAGCAAAAGCCATATTTTTGAGCTACTACAGAACTCTTAGAAAGCCCTGCAAAAAAGACATAATAATTGATGTCAAAAGTTAAAATGTTATACAGTTTTTAATTGGATATGATCAAACAGAACGTAACCTGATTCATTCTCTCTGTATCTCATTGAAATGTGACATCCCAACCTTGTTTCTTTGATCCACAAGAACACATCAATAATTATTTTATCTTTCTTTACAAACAAACCAAACATAGCTTGTTAAAGACCCTAGATTATTTAATATCTAAAACCATCATATGTAATGAGTTTTATTCTACTGTGTGCCCAGAAAAATAATGCTTAAAATAAACTATTGCATACTTATTGAATATTTTACTTGAATCATCACACACAGTGGACTTTCTTCATATAAAATCATTTCATAGCAGCGATGACATGTGAGAACATTTATAAATAGCAAACCTCCATATTGTCACCCAAGTGAGAATTCTGAGAATACAGAGATGAAATCATTCCCGCAACAAAAGTAAAAAAAAACCTGACATCCTCTATTGATAGTCGTTAGGACAAAAACAGGTTTCAGGAGAAATAGAATGAAGTGTCTGTCTGTAATTGGGTTCGCGTGACGTGTGTTTAGCGACAGCGGGGCCAGAGAATGAAGATGGAATTTAATTCATTACATCCAGTGGCTTCAATTCAGGGCCTTTTTACAGGCAGCAAAAGGAGGTTTAGACAGTCACATCTGAAAGAAACATATTGCTACTATAAATCCACATCTGTTCTGTCATAATCAGATCCATCTATAGTCATTAGCACTCTGTGTAACCTGTCAATTCAGGATGATAAAATTACGGGCATTAATGAATAGCTGAACTAACTGACTGAAAAGAAAATTTTATTTTTTATTTATCTCTTTAGAAATAAATCTGAGTTTATGCAATTATACAACATTACTTGATTTTTTACACATATACAAGGGTGTTGCTATTCAGTTGCAAGGTTAACTTTGGATTAAAGGGAACAGTTCACCCAAAAATGAACATTCTGTCATGAATTACTCACCCTCAAGTTGTTCCAAACTTGTATACATTTATTTGTTTGGTCAAACACAAAGAAAGATATTTGGAAGAATGTTAGCAACTGAGATTTCTGGGGCACCATTGACTACCATATTAGAAAAAAATTGCATAATTTATTTGTTCTGTTGAACACAAATGAGGTATTTTGAAGAATTTAGAAAAGCAAGCACTCCTGGGGCACATTTGACAACCATTTTAACAGTTGTAAACATTCTTCCAAATATCTTTCTTTGTGTACAACAGAACAAATAAATGTATAGGCTACAGGTGTGGAACAACTTAAGGTTGAATAATTCATGGCAGAATTTTTGGGTGAACTATCCCTTAAAGGGCTGTCACATTATCAGATTTTCACTACAAAATTTTAATGGCCACATAACTTATTGTCATTTTTTAAATGAAAATAAACTGAATAGCATTTGGTTCAGATCATTCCTTTTATACACAACACATAATTACGTAACTGGGCTGAACTAAATAAAAACTTCAGGTTCAGTTGACTGTTAAGGAGTCAGCATGTGATGTTCCTTCATGTGTACTGCATTTAATATAGAGATATGTCTGCGCATGTGTGACTCTGTCCCCCGGAAAGCTCTGATAACACATGGTGACATACTCTTGGCATGATAGCTGTGAAACAAGGCAACAAAACATGGATTGCCAACACTGTTGCCATAGTAACCCCACAGCCTCATGCGCCTCGGCAGGAAGATGAGGCCGAGTTGAGGTTTTTTGCGGTTCGTGAGTCTCTGCATCCCACACAAGCATCAAGCATGTGTCTTGCAAACATGTTTTCAACTCATCACAGTGTAATATTTAACTCTTTTTCTGTTTCATTTGATTTCCCGTGACAGACAGCGTAATGTAGTCATGAGTAAGACACGTCATAAACATAAACATGAACATTCTGCTGTTGTCTTGTGTTAGATAATAAGAGATGCACTGATACAAAATTTCTGATTATTCAGTGATACCTGCCGATACCGATTCTGAAGATTAAATTAATGTTTCTTAACATTCTGAATGTTATAAATTCATATTATGACTATTAATATTGAACATCAAACGGGTGGTGTTTCTTAACATTTTCTATACTGTACAGAGCACAGATGCATTGCATTTTCCTGTCCACTTTTGATTGTCAGGATATATTGGTCGTGAGCATCGCCTGTTTTCATACTATTGACCGATAGCCGATAGTGTGTAAATGGCTTTTATCAATCGATACCGATAATTGGCCCATGTATTGGTGCATTTCTACTTCTATCAATAACATATGCAGATCTAACATCTGAATTGATCATGGATAGGTCCTTTAAGGAGATAGCATCAATAAAAATGGAAGCCCTGCTAGTGCATTTGGAAAATATTGTGTCAGTTTTTCCATATCAGATTTATTTTATTAATATTTCAACCTTGTAATTTTAACCTACAGTGAAAAATAATTATGAAACGTTGTGGCTGGTTAACACAAACTTCTCAAATGAACACATGTTCTTTCTTTCAATAACAAAACATTCAACATAATATTGAACATCTTTCTTCATTCAAGTAGGAAGCTGTGCTTGGTTAGGACAAGCAAGTTTACCACATATTTTCCTAATTTCAATAACACAACTTTTTTTGTGTGTAAAATGTGTAAAATGTTATTCAAGCATGGCCATTTGCGTAAAATGATCAAATAAGGCTCTTCTGGGTTTGGTTATGTCTAAATGACGTTTGAAGATTTGGATTTGTGCAATTTTCAGTCCATCTTTAAAGTTCTTTTGCTCCAGCAAAATTAAGCAGATAGAAACAGTGGACAGGGAATTTGAAATGAGATTCCTACTATAAGCCTATAATTCCTTTATGATTTTCGTATGGTTAATGCGCTGAGCACGCATTAACGGTTTGGGTAGTTGTGGCCTATGGTTAGAGAGTCGGACTCATGACCAAAAGGTTGCCGGTTCCATTCTCAGGGCCGGCGGGTAACGACTTTGGTGCCTTTGAGCTGCAGTGATAGCTGCCCACTGCTTCTGCCAGATGACCTTGTAACAATGCGACACACACCCAGGTCTGATCAAACTGCGGTGGGACTCCCTTGGCTGAGGGTGTCTTGTGATAAAGGGCCGAAACACCCAATGAGGCTGAGGTGCACAACTGATGATGTGTCGCATTGATGGGAACCATACAAAGGGCATTACTCACCAAAAGGCATCTTTCACTCAGGATGATGTGATGAAAGTGGGACACACAACTCATGAGATGTCTCTCTGATAATGGCCAGGAAAGGTAAGTATGCTATGTATTTCTATAATCATTTATCCCCAAACACAGAGGATGCCTACCCGACGAACCAGTGAAACCTCAGACCTCCTTTCCTCTATTCATATTCTTGACTGCTTCTCCCTGCATAAGGCGTGGGAAATGTCCTATTGGGCAATGCAACTGTGCTGAAATAGTGGGATTATAACAACTAGTCCTATTAAGCGAATCTGTTTGATGATACCTGGACATTTCCTGGGAATCAAACCCACAACCTCTACCAAGTGAGCTACAGGAACATGCTACATTAATTATTTACAGTTGACTGGAAACTTCCTTTCGTAGACAAGATGTATTTTCTTGCAATGGCAAGAATAAAACAACAGGGCTGGTAAATAAATCAAAGTCTATCATATAACATGAAGTGTGTGGTTTCTAAAACAGCATCCCATAGGAGGACTAATGATCCAGCAAAGATACTCGATCTTCAGTGTAATCGTTGTCTGACATGATTAATTTAAATGTGCCGTCGGGCAGCAGTCCATCCCAGCACTCACATACTCATCATCTATGTGAGAGAATAGAAGATCTGCTTCATGAAGACACGTGATAAACATACTGATGTGTTCATAAAGAACTATACTCTATTCATGCTTTAAAGAGCATTATTATCTCAATGTGTTTACAGTACAGTTATCCCAGCTAATGTTCTCTATATGTTATCTCAAAGTCGTCAAAAAACATTTTGCATTATTACTATTTGTTCTAAAAACGTTATTCTTACACTGTAAGTGCAACATTTAAAATTACATAAAACTGCATTATATCGAATGGTTCTTTAATTGCTGGTCCTGAAATCAATCCCCCACGTCTCATAAAATTACACATCTGCCCCAAAAAATCTATGCTGATAGACTATAATAAAGTCTTTTTGAATCTTTGTGCACTTTGATCTGGCATAAATCTTTCTTTTCATTCATTTACAGAAAAACATATTCCTTTCTTGATTCACTTCTAGATTCAACTCTTTCCAGGACATTTCATCGCATCGTTCTGGACTGCCAAAAGTCCTATCACCGGGCAAATATACTGGCTGTATAGTGGCCATAAATATGATGTGAATGTGCCCTCAACAACACAGGCTTTTGAGAGAATTCAAAGCTTTTTAAAGAGTTTTGTCAAAGTAGACTTAAAGCTCCAGCATATGAAACGGTTGCTTAGAAACAAGATAACCATGTCCATTTTACAGATAGGGTTGTTTGCTAGTATATGTTTGTTAAACGCTTTAAAAAACTGACACTGCCCACTCACGGCCTCAATTGCACTTTCTTGTCGGACTGGATAACTCTTTGTTCAAAGTTTAAATGAACTTTTTAGGCATGTCACCGGCACCTCCATGATTCACCTGATGTTGTGTTCAACACAGTTCCACTCACCCATGCTAATGGATATTACCAGAATGTTCCCTGCTGTGAGAGAAAATGATTCCTCTCCCTTAATTATGAATAAAGAGCATCACATTGTTATCGTTCCTGTGTTGCCATGGTGACCCCTCCAGACCCCCTCCACCAATGCCTGAGGATTCTCCAGCAACGAGCAGTCCTGTTGAAAAGAGACAAAACATGGATATCACAGAAAATTTACTTCTACTTCTAAACAGTAAAAAAATTGTTATAACTAAAATAAAATAAATGCCCGAGCTCACAAATATATTTTCTGCGGTAAATCAAATGATATAATATCGCAGATGTGGTCAATAGAGCTTTACTTATACTAGCACATCCTTTAAATTAATCAAAATTAAATTCAAATGTAAATGTATTTATTGTTAATAATATTGTTTTACATTATGAAAATTGTACATAATGTTAATTATAAAATATAAAAATATAGGATTTTTCCTTTGTGGTGACCCAAATGATTTGACTATTTTAATGCCTGAATTATTCGTGTTTAATTTTAACATTGTATATTTTTGGAAATGTCAAAATGTAACAAAATATCCTTGGTTTATTATTTTAGAAATGTTAATAAATGTTAAAGGTTAAAATGTGTTAGATGCACAATAGTGGCCAAAAGTGACGTCCGGAGAGCAAAATTTTCATTAATTGCTTTCTCAGGTTGAATTAAACTATTAACATATAAAGCGTATGGTACAAAATGGACAAAACACTAAACTTTAGGGAATTTATTGGTCATAATTATTTGACCAAAAGACAAGCTACAGCATACTGTATCTTAATTTGAAAATACAATGAAGAGAAAACTGAAAAACTCACTGGAAATAAAGCATATGACAACAGTTTTATCAGTTATTAATACTTTCTTGATACTCTTGTGTAGTAATATTTTGTCATTTTTATGGGCCTTAGCCATTGTAAACATTTTGTGTGTTCTTTTTTTAATTGTTCTCAAACCTTCAGTTTACACTCCAGGCACAATATACTATACTACACACAAACAATATTTTAATACATCTTTAATAATATATTTGAATAAATAGCAACAATGTTAAAGGAGTAGCTCACCTTCAAAAGGAAAATTCTGTCATAATTAACACGCCCTCTTTTCATTTCAAACCTGTATGACTTTCTTTCTTCTGCAGAACACAAAAGAAGATATTTCGAAAAATGTTGGTAACAGAACAGCACAGCCCCTGATTCACTTCTATTGTAACTGATGCAACTGAATGGGGGGCTGTTAACAACATTCTTCAAAATATCTCCTTTAATTTATCAAAGCTGGATATCACTTTTATAGAGTCGCTATGCAGAATAATTATAAATCATACATTCAAGCATCTCAGTGTTAATGCAAGTAAATATTCAAAAGTGACATTAGAGTCTTCAGTGTAGAAATGGAAGGTCTCTCTAGCATTACTGTCATTTCACAGGTGGGGAGGGCAGATAAATATAGTCATTTAGAGCCAACATGATCTCCCTGCAGCATTGCTTTTAATCAAACCTCAGTCTCATAATGAAGTGATGCTGGAACACAGCTATTCATCAGCGCTTCACACTTCAACACACTCACTTAAGTAATCAACCCAGGTTCCCTTTGAAAACAAACTTGTCGGACATCATTAAAGTCCTCTGTACGTCCCACAGATGAGCGTCGGGCCCATTTCACCAAAGCTATGGAGCTCATTAAAAGCTTGAGCTTATCTCTCGTATGCCCTAGTGAAAACAAGGGTCCGAATCGAGGGGCGCTTTGAACCGACTACTTTTGTCAGCCTGAAGAACTTTAAGTCTCACTAATTGGGCTTCAGCTAATGGGACTGATTAGATTTTCAGAGCGCTGAATATGAAAACCAAGCATCACGTGCACACGTTTTGATGAAATCAGCTGGTGGAAATCACAAACAGGATGTTGCTATTTCAGGATGGAAAATGACAGGGCGGATAATAGCTTAATTTGATTTCATAATCAACGTATCAACGTTTCGTGGCAACGTATGGAAGATTGATAAGGAGATTGATCTTTGAGTCAAGGACTTGGGAAAATGATCTGTCACTATTTACCCCCTCCCCCCCAAAAAAAGAAAAATCACAGATGAGATCTCTTTAGAATCTCACATTTTCTTCTAGAAGACAATATCATCACATGAAGAGCAAACTAAAGTTTTGCTTATGTCTCAGATATTTCTTCTGAGACAAAAACTCAAACTCTCACAAATGTCTCCATTAGAGTTTCAGAAGAGATCTCAACAATGTCACAAACTGAGCTCAGATTTGTCAAGTCTGCAATCGAAAGTCAAAATGATTGAAGATCTCAATATGAAAATGCTGCAGTATGAATTACATCCTAAAGTAATTTGACCATGTAAACCCTGAGTATGAGCAAATAATGACGGTAACACTTCACTGTTAATAACCAGCTTGACCGATTGTTCAGACATGAAACTTGAAACTTCAATTTCTTTTCATTTTTAAGCTCTTGTGTCAAGAGCATCGTTCAAGGTCTGTTAACGATGCGTATAGTTTCCATAGAAACAAGATCAGTAAAAATCAAACCTCAATTTTTTTGCTGCAGAATAACAGTGCTGTACAGTATTTCATTTCACACGATAACTACAGACCTGTCATTTCATCGCTTACATTTATGCATTTGGCAGATGCTTTCGACTTTTTCCATATTCGACTTACACGTAGTATTTAATTCAACTTAATGTGACGTTGTTACCCAGAGGAGAATTGTATTGCTTAGCTTTGGAGAATTGATGGAGTTGTGTTTCATTTAAGTAACTTTGTTGCCGATGTTTCTTCTACAATTGCTTTGGAGAGAAAGAAAGAAATGGTACAAAAAGAGTATGGAGGTGTAAAATGAATGTAGATTGTAGAGGTAAAATAATCTGCATTTGGAGCAAATTTGATGAGAAATGTTCACGTTCATATTGAGATCTTCAATAATATCGACTGCAGACTTGACAAATTGGAGCTCAGTTTGTGACATTGAGATCTCTTCTGAATCTCTAATGGAGATATTTGTGAGATTTCTGACTCTATTTCGCAGGAGAAATATCTGAGATGCAGAAGATTTCCAAAGTTTCCATTTTAATCTGATCTAGGAGAAATAATTGAGATATTAACGAGATCTCATCTGTTTTTTTCTGTCTTATGGGTAGCATCATGCCATACTGAGCTACACAAACAGTTTAATGTGTGCGTTCTCCTCTTCAAAACATCAAATAACGTACCGCCGCATACTAAAAACATTGTGTGCAAAGTGTCAAAGAACTGTTCTTGCGCCACACAACTACTTTTAATAAACGTGAAATAACTGTTTACATAAGACTCTTGGGTAGGTATTAAAACTGTTGGCTCTAGTTCCTCATGTGAGAGTGTTGGGTAATACAACTGGGACTATCAGCACCAACATTCCTGTCAGTGGCAGCCTCCCACTTTAACAGATCAGAGGTTCATAGATCACATGATCCTTTCATGTTTGATGACTGCAGCATTCTGGACTGTAAACTGAACGGAACAATTCATCCAAAAATTGAAATTCTGTCTTCATTTACTCACCCAAAAGTCTTTTTTCTTCTGGAAACAAACAGAGATACATTAAATAAAATGGAAATCATTTTTAGCTCAACTTAAAGGGACAGTTCACCCAAAAATATTTTTTTGTCATAATTTATTCACCCTCGTGTCATGACTCTCAAAAGAAGATATCTTAAGAAATATCTCAGAAGTTTTGTGTTCATACAATGAAAGTCAACAAGGGGACAAAGTTTTTGGTTATCAACGTTCTTCAAAACATCTTCAAGGTAAATAATGAAAGAATTTTCAATGTTCCTGATTAAAAAAACATCGCTTAAAATCGTACAGGATCACGTTATCTGGGCTATGTTAATAGCTGTACATTCTTGTCAACTGACACATCTGAAACAAAGTCAATTCCTTAATGATTATACTGCAAAAAATGTCATTCTTACTAAGCAATTTTCTCTTATTTTATAGTACAAATATCTAAACATTCTAGATACATTTTCTTGACAAGAAAAGTGACCTGATATTTATTCTTGTTTTATTAAAGAAAATATAAGAATTAGGGAAGTTTGTTTAAACAAGCAAAAAATCTGCCAATGGGGTGAGGGAAATAAACTTGTTTATAATTTAGTTCTACCTTTTTCTTAAGTACCTTCAAGTTATTTTTCTAACCCCATTGGCAGATTTTTATACACAAACTTGCTTAATTCTTAGTTAGAATGTCATTTTTGCGTTGTACTAAATTAATTTTTTATACAATGTCAAATCTGCCAACAGAAATAACAGAAACAACATGATTCTGGATGAGTTGGGATGTGATCTTAGCCATGGTTTCAGATCCAAACCCATACTGAACACACTCTCTCTCTCTCTCTCTCTCTCTCTCTCTCTCTGTCTCTTCAGAAGTGTGCTGACATAATCCTCTCAGAAAATTGTGCTTAAAGCGAATGTACCCCACTGATAGGAAACTGATCTGATTAAAGCCTGAAATATGTAGCAAACACTGCAGGACAAATATTAGCATGACTCATAATAAGAGAGATTTCACAAGTGACAAAGAAAGTAGATTTCATTGTTTTGAGTTACACAAATGTTTAGACAGCTAATTGCAGTGCGATTCCTAAAAACGGGCGGCTGACTGACAAACACGTCAAGCTATTTACAGTGACATGCTACTGCGCATTACTCGAAGAGAAGGAGCGCGTGCAATAGAAACGAGGCCGAATTTGGATAAAAGGGCGCCTTTTTCTGTGATTTCAAAAGAAGTGTGCAACATCTACTGGCGGCACAGAGTACTGCGTTTGGATTTTGGCAAAAAAAGGTAAAGTGCTTCATTGTAATGTACGAAGAAACTACAGAATGTCGTCAGAAGTGCTAGCCGGTCATGTACTGTGGGATAAAGGTGCGTTCACACTGAAGTGCAAATGAAGCAGTGTTGGGCAAACCAGCACAGTTGGTTGCAACAGCAGTCTGCGTTTCTGCTCAATTTCTGCCATTCACAACGCTGTGCATTTTTTTCCAGAGACAAAGGGACACACTGTTTCTTTCAACAATACATTTTATTACATGCATTTACAGTCAGGCACTGCACTAGCATGTACGAACAACTTGGGTTCGACACTTAAGTACACAGTACAATTGATCTCAAAACGAAACACAATGAAAAGCTGCTACCTTCACAAGCAGGTTTATTTAGAAGAAAACCTCAAAATGAAACCAGAGAAATTAGTCTTTCCACAAAGCATTTGCTCATGCAACAGTTACTCCAAAAGTCAATGTACTCAATAGCAATACCTGAGAAATAAAATATACAATAAAATAATATGTGTGGGATAATAAGAAATAACTCTAGCTTCTGTGTGGTCTCTTTCAAGTTACTTTTTTAAACAGATATACAGAAACAGATAACAGATATATTTATAGCTACTGATTTCTTCATTCTAATATATTTATGTGCATTTAACAAATTGACATCAAGAAAATACTGTAATAATACATACACGGCAATAAATAGAATCAGCAAGAACAACGAACGATTCAGTTACGCACTGCAGTAACAGTATAACGTTCTTTTCAACAGTCCAGAGATTTCCGCAAAGTTAGGCACTTAATGCTGGACAGCAGTGTTTGCATCAAAGGAAAGTGTCATTCCAGTGACGATTCGACATCTTTTTATGAGCGATAAAGGCAAACAAATGTACATTGCATGATGGTTACAATGTTACACGTGTAACTGCATCTTATAATGATGGTAAATCAAGTCACTGGATCTTCTGATAGCTTCAAAAGCCTGAGCTGCCAAATGCCAAATACAAATATAGAAGTCAACCACGTCTTCAACTAAAGAACAATACTAACTAGGCTTCATTTGTATTTTTTTGTACAAAATCTTACAAAGCAGCAACAAGACAGTTTCCTACATGATATGCACAAAAATATTATTTTTTGGAGACAATACGAACAATCTTTCTATTTAAGAGACAAAAATAGCAAAGACATGCAATTTTCTGGGTGCTAGGTCAGAACGATCTCTACGCAAAAACTTAAACAGTAATGCTGTGTTCACACCAAACGCGAAGCATCGCATTCCTCGCTCTTTATTACTCGTGGGATTAGTTCGTTATATTCGGGCAATTGGCGTGAAAAACATTGCGCGACGGGGAGTGTATTCACACGTCCGGACGTGTCAAACAAATGAGCTCTTCGCGGGAATTTCTCACTCGAGTTGAAATTTTTCAACTTGCGCGGAAGATGTGTTTGAAGAGCGTTCGCGGCAATCACGCCGACCAATGCGCTTCATTCACGTCGCCTGGCGCGAGTTTGCATCGATTCGCATCTCTGCATTGACTTTTTATGTAATTTAATCGCGCAAATACTTCAATTCAATTTGGGTGTGAACACAGCACAACCCTTTTAGTTTATTAGCGTTGCATTCTGACCGTTGCCACAAGGGGTGCTATAGCACCTCAATTATACTATTCTTTGTGTACATTTCATTCATTTGAACTTAAACGGCAATATAATTCATGGCACAGACATCTGAAGGTATCTCCTTGTTGAGTACCGAAGCGTGTTACCTCCACTTGATGCAAGAACGTACGTTAAACATTTTCGACAGCACAGTTGCAATTTGTATCTGCATTTGCATACTTGCGCAGTGCTTCTTGCTGTACATGTAGATGACAAGGTGCAGTTTACAAAAACTAAATTAAGACACAGAAAATATACATAAACTTAAGTAAATAAAACAGAAAACTTTTTTTAGCATAGTTTAAAGGAAACTCTCTACCCAGAGCTTACATACTGCTCGGATTATAACAGAGCATGTTAAGTTGCAGGTTCTCGTCCCAGTGTCTGAGGATAATGAACAGCTGATTGGCTCCCGCTTTAACCGATGCCAGGTCTCGGCCCTCTGGGACGATCTGTTCATCTAACCACATGCTGGCCTTAGCGGCGATCAGCTCCCATTCGATAAAGTAACTCGCTGAGCTGTGCTCCAGCCAGGCCAGAGCGACAGCAGTTGCCCACACCATCCCTTCGGGGTCATGCATGCTCCTTTGCAGGCCCCCCGGGGAACCAGACAGGGGCAGCTCTGCGATTTCTGACTCAGACCCTCGGCCACTATCATAGAAAGAGTTAATGGGTGACATCGAGGCTTTGGTTGAAGAAAACCCGCCTAGCAGCGGTGACCCGCAACTCTCCGTGCGATGGCTTCGAGACTGGAATGAGGATGAAGACGTGCGTGAAAGAGGCTCCTCGCATTCGGAGTTGAAGTCTGAGTCTTTTGGCGGGGGAGAGGAGCCTCGGTGGACTTCCAGGCTTTCGGAGCGCCGTGAGCTGGAGTGAGAGGGGTGGGTCAGGCTAATTCTGTGGCTGGCGAATGGAGATGTCCACTTTAGCTTGTCCATGGGCACGTTGATGGCTTCACACAAGGCGTCGTCTAGCCTAAACGCACCACAGGACATCTGCAACGTAACCTGGAAGAGACAAAAGAGAACATTTGCTCTCGAGTTGTTGCGCTAAAACGCATATATGTCAGTCAAAACCTGTATATGACTCATTCTTCTGTGGAACACAAAAAAAAGATATTTTGAGAAATCTCTCAGTGCTTTTGTGTCCATGCTGTGGAGGTCAATGTTGTTTGATTACCAACATTCTCCAAAATATCTTTTTTGTGTTCTGCAGAAGAAAAAAGTCATACAGGCTAGGATTGACATGATGGTGGATAAATAATGAAAAATTTTAGTTTTGGAGTGAACTATTCCTTTGAGTTCTAAAACATTAAGCTTAAATTTAATGCATCAACGTTGACTACATTATACAAACAAAAAAGTGCACTTATAATGAAACTGCTTTGAATATATTAGCATTAACAGGAATATGTTAATCTATTCAGACAATCCAACGATGATTTGCAAGATATTTTAACACAGAAGTCCCATGACCGCATAAATGCATGAAAACAGCATTTCATTTAACCACACAGGAATCATGAGATATTGATCTGCGCTTGTTAAATGTCATGAGATCTATTACACGCTACACGTAAAGACGTTGCTTGCTTGCCAATATCGATCAGTTATTTAAAGGTTGTGTGGCAAGTGGTTGCAATACACTCCATGACGTCATTACAAGCGCATTAGGTGTGTTTTATTGCTAAAACTCTAGGGGATTCTAAAAGCAGAAAATGGCAATAGAAAGGATACCAGAGGGATGTAGTCTCTGTTGTCATTCTCGCTTTCTCCCATGGTTTTGATCTGCGATCGGCTCATGAAGCCTCTGGCAGCTTTGGTCAGGAGTCGCGTCCTGGTCAGACTCAGCTTACTAGAGGAATAAAGCAACAACTTTTTATCGTAACATCTTCATTATATGCCAGGCACGTGTAATGCTTTTTTCTTTGTGAAATCGACCCCGTTCATATCCATGAATTTGCATTCCGAGAGCACAGCCCCTCACGTGCTGACCATTACTTAAGATGAAGTGACAGCGTGAGGGAAAACAGTGAAAGTGCAGGAAGGCTTTATTTTTCGTCTAGAGTCTGCTTGAGCTGACCGTCAAAGTCAACGACATTTAAACAGCTTGAAAACATACATAACGTTTAAGTATTTGGTTGATATTTCATGCCATTTCCTAATCCTATGAAAACATTTTATAGACTCAACACAAAGTGACCATAAACAGAAATAATGTCATCAGAATGGATACAATAATATCTAGAGTCAAGATTTGATTGGTGAATCTAAAATGTAAATCAATTCCGATGTTAAATGGAAATGTAAATCTGGCATACTCTGCAGACGGTGAAAATGAAATAAACAATATTCAAAATGCAATTTGTTTCAAATTCCACTTAATCTTTCAGATCATTTTAAGCGAAAAGTGCAAATTGAGAAACCTTCGACATCACTAGGTTAAAAACAATGAGATTGACTCACTTAAATGTAAGAGAGCAGTTTTGCCCTCCACATATAAAAATAACAGTAAAATGACTTGAGAGGCTTTGCGTGCTTAATGATTATTTTAAAAAATGGATTCCTTTAGATTAAAAAGGCCCACGCATGTCTTCTTTACGGTCATACTGTCTGTCTAAACATCTCCCGTCTTTAATCTTTTTAATGAGCGTTGAGGTCTGTTCTCGCTCGTGTTGAACTCATTACATGTGCCTGCAGCATAACAAAGTCAATCCAAATGCAAATTTGGCCCATAACATGCAAACCTTTTGAATTATTCATTTGTCCTGTGAATTACAGCATTTGTAATTGCAAAACTTGATTTGTGGATGCTGTTCGCAAGTCATCGATTGCAAACCCACCTGGCTGAGAAAAGACTTTCTGTGGATCTCTGCGAGGTGTCAGAGGTCACCGATGGAGTCCGTTGAGAGGCTGAAAGAGAAGTTGGGTTGGTATGATCCAGTATGCACACAAAACCACACTGTTACAATCCAAAGGGTTCTCTGCATACTTATTGTTCATATGTTCCTCAAGGTATTCCTCAACAAATCACTGAATTCAGCAGCTAAAATTAAAGGGACTGTTCACCCAAAAATAACTCATCATTTACTCACCCTCGAGTTGTTCCAAATCTGTGTTCATTTGTTCAGAGAAAGATATTTGGAAGAATACTTGTAACCAAACAGTTCTTGGCCACCATTGACTACCAAGTAGAAAAAATGTCAATGGTAGTCAAACATGCCTCAGAACTGTTTGCTTTCCTACATTCCTCAAAATATCTTCTTTTGAGTTCATCAGAACAAAAAAACGTATGAAGTAATTTTTCCTACTTTGGTAGTCACTGATGGCCAAGAACTGTTTGGTTACAAGCGTTCTTCCAAATATCTTTCTCTGTGTTCATCAGAACAAAGAAATCTATGCAGATTTGAGACAACTTGAGGGTGAGTAAATAAAGACAGAATTTTCATTTTTGGGTGAAGTGTTCCTTCATGTTCATATGCTCGTGTTGGTGTGTTTGATATGCTTGGACAGCCGTAAAATCCAAACTGAGATAACCAACACATCCAGAATCCAAACATGAATTTACCTTCAGTGACGCTACATCGGTCCCCACTGGAGGATGAAGATGTTTTGCAAGGGGAATGAGCTCCATCCTCCAAACCTTTCGAACACAGAACAGTTTTAGGGGATTATCACACCAGAGATGAAGAGTTTGGTTGAGACGTGAAAAGCCTCTGGAAAACAGGGTGTATTAAGAAACCGCACCAGGGTCTCATGTGGTTTGCAATGGGTATGTTAACAAAGCAGCCTAATGCACAGACGATAAAGGGATAGTTCACCCAAATCAAAATTCTGTCATCATTTATTCATCCTCATGTCATTCAAAACCTGTTTCTGAAACTTTCTTCTGTGGAACACAAGAGAAGATATTTTGAGAAATGTCTTTGTAGTTTTGTGTCCATACAATGGAAGACAATAAGGTCCAGTGTTGTTTGGTTACCAACAATCTTCAAAATATCTTTTGTGTTCTGCAGAAGAAAGAAAGTTATACAGGTTTGTTTTAACTACTGATGGAATTGAATTATTTCTGAAGGTACAGCAAACAAACACTTTCTATTTTCAGCATCTTTATCTAATATGTTGTTACCTGGTTACAGAGATAAACAGCTGCCTTACAGAAATACTCATGCAGCAGAAACAAGCGCTGCATTGTGAGATCGAGGTCGTTTTGAATCTGAACCAAGACTCAGTGTCCGTTTATGAAATATGGATAAATATCTTTATATAACTTTGCGATTGTTGTGTGTTTAGTCTTACTGCAGGGTAATGCTACATCGTCTTGCTCGGGTAAACCGCCCGACTGTGATCGAGCCAGACCCACAGAGTAACCACGATTCTTCCTGCTGCCACAGCGAGAACTGCAGTGTGAACTGCGTTTATGATCCTCCCCTGGAGACAAACAAACTAGGGCTGTCACAATATATTGACAATGTATTGACAATAATTGTGATGTTAAAAACCAAGATTACTGATACCGTGGCAATTTTACACGTATGTTAATCTCGTAAATAATTTTGCATCCTTTTAAAGTTTTGCCTTAAGAGCCACAATGGTTACAAACTCTCTCTCTAATCCCTACACTTGAATTATAAGTGTGATTTGTTTGCAAAAAAAAAGGAGAAAACACAAAATAAACTAAAGATGAATATGGCTAATAGCATTTTTCGTCATATTGTGATATTAGCGCCAATGCGATTTCTCCTGGTCACGATAACCGCGAAGGGAAACTCAGGATACCGTGAAGCCCTAAAACAAACACTTGATAATCTATAATTATTATCTTATTCTGTGCTTAAACCTAAAATCTGTTCTGTAGAGCATCACGTGGAACAAACGTTCCCTTAAAGCTACATGGGTAACACTCTATTTACACGACAGTCAAAAGTTTAGGGTCACTTGACTGCACGTTTTCTTAACAATCTGGAAACATTCTGTCTGAATGTTTGAAATTAGAAAAAAATGTGGCAACAAATTCATTTTATTTCAAAGCAATGTGAAAAAATGTGAATGCCACTCAGGGTTAAAGAATTTGGCTGATATAAGGCCAAGAGAATATTTTTGCAAATTTTTGACAAAAGGTGACTATGTTGAAAAGGGTCAAACATAACATTTTTACTTATTTTATATGATCACAATTCCCATAGTTACATTTTTGGTTATTTCAAAGTTTAAAGTTTACTTTTTTCCAAAATGAGAAAAAATGTGGAAAATACATATCGTCGCTGTCTGGCGGAAACCTCCTATGTCCAAATTTGGTCAATTTCATATTTTTTCACAAATCGATGCTATTGGTCAGTCCCCATGTGGGTCTGTTATTTTTACAAATTATTAACCAATCTGAAGTGTTGAAAATAGCTTGAGAGCAAATCTCTTAACTCCATTGGACACTTCAACTGTCTGAGAAGTCTCGTAACTCCACCTCTTCTTCACTCCGCGGGAGCTTCTTGGCATTACGTCTCCTGATTGAAAGTTTTTTAGACAATAACGAGTGAAAATAGTTAGGTTAGATACATTTGAGTAGGCCTGTTTTGTTAAAAATCGATAGCTGTAATGCTTCGGTGCAGAAGGAAGCCCGTGAGCCACGAAGGTAAGTTTGCGAGCAGATTCGGCTAATTTTTGCCTATTAGACAGCCTAGTCAGCTCATCGTTTTTTGTATTACATCACTTATAGTTCTTAAACCTTTAAAATAGAGTTTAGGAAGATGTATGTAACCACAGTCGTTGGTTAACAATTGAAGCCTTTTCTCTTGTCAAGAGGCTCAACGCAACCGCCGACTTTATTTGCGTGCAGATTCATTTCCGCCTATATTAGACAGCCTGTTTAACGTTTTATTTTGGTATTGCGTCACTCATAGCTCTAACGTTTAAAATAGAGTTTAGGAAGATGTATGTAACCACAATCATTAGCTTTCATTAGCTCTTAAAGCCTCGTCTCTTGTCAAAAGGCTCAACGCGACCTCAGACTTTGATGAACACTGCTGGCAGCAGCGTCGTCTGTGTCCGTACCATTCTTATCAATGACAGCGTAATCTCGCATCTCCCTGCTCCCAAGTCATAAACCTTGTATCTCCGATTAAACATGGTTTTGGGGAAATGTTGTGTTGATGTTGGTACACAACAGTATATGATAGCAATATTAGGTATAATACCAACTTTAACGATACAATGTTTAATAACTCAAAAAATATGCAGTTTTTTTAATTTCCTGAAAAATAATGGTTTTGGAGATGCGAGGATTCTTCCCGACAGCGACGATATAAAGAAAGGATGAGTAAGCGACCCTAAACTGTTGAACATCAGTGTATGTACAGTATTGTATTGGTTTGGCATTAGAGAACACAGAAATTTATAGAGACGATTGAGATTTAATAAATAAATATGTAAATGATTACCAGGGTGGCTGTACTCGACACCGGTGGGTAAATATTCATTACTGTCCAGATCGATGGGCACAAACGCTGTGTATTTGCTCAAGATGTTGCAGGCTTTACTAGTGTGAATGGCATAAAGCTGGTACCTTCTGCCAGAACCTAAGAGAAAATATAAAGAACTTAAATCTGAGGTTGACAGCACTTTGGATGAAACGCTCAGCTCAAGTTTCTTACCATTCTCAATCTCACATTCTTTATCCGCCATGTGTTCAAAGTCTTGAATAATTGAACGTCCTGCCAGATGATGGAAGGTTTCGTTCCACAGGTCTTCGTGTACCTTCTCCTCACGTTCTCGGCCTTTGAGGTACGGCTGAATGTCAAAGGTCACCTCCCATTTCACAGGTTTTCCACACAGCAGTCCTGACACGACCGCTTTGCAGTCTCCCTTCCATCGAGCGGCTTTAAATTCTGGAGCTTGAGGATCCTGCGGCGTTTCGACTTCGCAAAGCTGATGTGTGTAGCCATCTGTTCCCAAAAACATGCAGGAGATGAACATGTTGTTTTGTGCAATAACATCAAAACCACATCAAACTAGCCATAGACCACCAGCTGGTGACCAACTACCAGTAACAAACAAGCTCATGTAAAACAGGTTCAAAGCAACTAGGAACAAAAGCTGATCCAAATAGGTTTTAGCTGATTTTAGTTTCTTGACCAAAAACATCTATAATCAGTTTCACTGTAATTTTATTTCAATAAAATTATAGTTTGTCACAGTTAAATTAAAAAAGTATAGTTATATAGTTGAGAGTTGCCAGATCTGCACAAGAAAATCCAACCTGATCTCATGGGAATTCATAACTATTTTATGAGGTGGCTTATTCATATAAATTTCTATGTTTCGAATCGTAAAAAAGTTATTAGATAAAGCAATACTGAAGTCCCACCCCTAACCCCGCCCCAACCCTAACATCACTGGCTCGAAAGCAAGTTGTACAAAATTGTACAAATGAAATCATACGAATTCATACGAATTAGCCAAAATTAGCCATGTCGTAAAATAGTTACGTTTTTGCTGTGAGATTGTGTTAACGGGTAGTCAAAACTAACCCAATGACCTTACCCCAAACACTAAGCAAAATATGCCTATTCCAAACTCCAAATATGTCATATTATTTATTTTTATATTTGACTTTTTTATTATTTAATAGCAACAGCCCTGGGGAGACACGTCAACCTGTAAAACAATCTAATTTGTTTATTATTGGTAGAATATAAATCATCAAATATTTTTATTTTACTTAAATTATAATTAAACATAATAATGAATACAATTGTACTTATAATAATTATAAAAGATGAAAATCTATATAATATGTCAAAACTGTAACCCACACTTAAAAACAACTCGCGGTAACAGCACTGAAAAAAGGGTTTCATTCAACCAATTAAAGATTTTAGGGTAAGGATTCACATCTATGTTTTATAACTTAAGCCAATGAAAAATAATAAAGAAAAGGCATATTTTTAATTGGCTCAAGTTATAAAATTTAGATGTGAATCCTTACCCTAAAATATTTTAATTGGTTGAATGAAACCCTTTTTTCAGTGAGTTTAAAAGTAGTCCTGATGTATGGTGGCACTAATATACTTAAACTCAGTCTCATGTGCAGGAGTTCTGTGCGTGAGTTGGTCACGCCCACTTATTTATATACCGTGGTAAAGACAGAATAGAAAAATCTGTTAACATTTTATTCTGCCTTAGCGGTATACCTTCATACCAACCAGCTCTAATATATTGTATTTGATTGACTACTTACTATATTAGAATACATCACTATCATACCATTATGCCCGACATTTTATTCATAACGTGTCACATGATATGTGAGTGCTCAGTGTATGCTGTGCGTTAAAGTCCTCACGCTCACACTGTGCTGTTGATTACAGGTATAATACATTGTTAAAGCCAACTTGTATTATATTAGACATCAGAAATGTGACTTTATTTCTGACCTGCATCACCAGTGCTGCCTAGAGATGGACTGTCTGTTGAAGATCTGGATCCGTCCTCCACAGCAGTACGCGGGGTTATCCCCTGCGCAGAGGGGCCAGACGGTGCCTGATCTGTCTTAGATTCTCCCGGGAGCCCCTCTTGTTGTGGAGGTTTGTGACAAGGCACAGGTCGGGCTCTTGAGGATGTCGCACACAGGCTGGCCAACTGAGGCTGGTGGAGAAAATGGCAACAAAGCGTGAGTCAAAGTCTGTTCTTGGCTGCGCTATAAAGAAAACGCTGGCAAAGTAAAATGACAGCATTTAGGCAGGAGAAGCCTCTGCCAACCAGACTGACATTCCTTCTTCTGCCGAACACGATAGAAGATATTTTGAAGAATGTTGATAAGCTAACAACAATTGACTTCCGTTGTATGGACACAAAACCACGGAGTCATTTTTTTAAATATTTTGTTTTGTGTTCCAATGAAAGATTTTTATATTTGGGTGAACTATCCCTTTAAAACATAACATGACCCAGTCTGATTTTAATATTTCTGTCATTATCAAGCATACGTTACCATTATAATTTCCAAAATGTAAACAGCAAATCTAATTTTTCGTCATGATTCTGTTAGCATTCTAGGTCCTATTCCGTCTGTCGTCACTTGAGTTTAATGACACTTTGGACCATGAAAAACGCATGCCTGTTGAAGAGCTAATAAGACCCATTAAAGTCATTATTATGTGCACTGAGGAGAAATCAAGGGCACTTGTTATTGCCCTCAGCTAGTCTGAAATATTTCTCACTGCGTTATTTAAAACATTTCCATTGCCGATTGCTTGCAGTGATGAGTAAAGAATAGTATAGATATCCTTGCCTCTTTCAGAAGGAATGACACTTGAAATGTTATCGTGGCCATCAGAGGTTTTGTCACAGATGTCAAAACTAATTGCACCCTTTGTGACGAATGCAATTGGTCGGATGTTTAATATCAGTTTAATATCAGACTCTCGGCAGGGTGCTAACAAAGCGGAAGTACGGCTGGATTCATGGAAATCGAACCGGAGCAACATGTGTAACAAACTTAGGAAAGCATCTTTTAGTTGCTGTGTGTAGAGAATCTTGGGTAATTCTACACCTTTTCCATGGTGGTCTTGATGGCATATTCATTCGTCTCTGAGTCAGGGATATTTCTGTGACCCATGTGACTGTTCAAACACAGCACGTCTTTTCTGTGATGGGCGGCTGTCTTGTTTCTTTCCCAAGACTCCGATTTAGTCACGCATCACAAAATGTCATCTAATCCTTCCACCTCAAACTCATTTTTAGGTTAAGTATTTCCATTCTGAGAATTCTTCTTGTGCTTCTACCTCTAGGGATCTGTAATTCATCTTTTGCTGGCTGTGCGATCCAAACTCTATTTGTATGTACGTGGCGGTGAGAAGATTGAATTACGGCCACAATGAGAAGATTCAGATCTCATCATCTGCACACCGAGCTCAGAAATGAGTTCAAATAACCCTTATGAACAAACAGACGGATCCGTAGAGCTTTCAAGCGCTCCTTACACATGATAGCAGATGCTTTAGCTAAAGCAGATGGAGTGGTATTTCTTCAAATGAAAAAAAACAACAGAAGGTTTGTGTTTTCTGTTAAAGTCCCAGTGAAAAAAAACCTACAATGACATTTTTTCATGTAATATTGCAGCGTTTATAGTAAATAGCTTATCAATGTGGGTCATTTTCTTTTTAAAATTCATGTACCCTCATAATGTTCAGTTGAAATCTGAAAATGCACTTCCGCCCTGGAATGATGGATCCATCTCAAATGACGTAAACTAGACGGCTTGGCCGGAGCATCTGTTAACTCCTCCCCTTTCATTGTCTGTCTGCCGACAGTTTCATTTCAAAATCAATGTAAAAGCTGTTTTTACACATCCAATCAATTCGAAGTGAAAAACTCAAGCCACGCCCACTAATTTTCTCCTTTGAAATTCATTTTTACTCAGAAATGTGTCAGAATACCGAAGTAAAAACGATCGCAACTTCCGGTTCATGGGGACTTTAAATGACGTATGTTAGATGGCTTGGGCGGAGCATCAGTTAACTCCTCCCCTTCAACTGTCAGTCTGCTGCCAGTTCCATTTCAAAATGCAACGGCTGTTTTTATTCATCCAATCAAATCGCAGAGAAAAGCCACGCCCACAATTGTTCTCATTCAAAATTTCATTTCACTCGGAATTGCGTCAAAATACGGAAGTAAAAAACGATCGCAACTTCCCCTTCACAGGGACTTTAAAACACACGCACGAAGCATATGAAAGATACCAACGTTTCACATAATTTTACTCAAATGCACACACAAGAGTTCCTCACCTGGTAGTCTATTTTCCATTGATCAGTCTGACCGATGAGCTCTTGGACCTTCGCTCTTCTAAGAGGGTTCTTGCCCACCGCCGAGCTGGGGTCGCTGGGAGTGTACACCTTCTTCGCGGGGTTGTAATCTACAATCTGATTGGTGCTGTATGCACGTCTTCTCGGGGAGGTGGCCATGTCACATCCTGTGAAAAAACTTGTTATAACGTTTGTTAAAATGCTGCAATTATACCCCGTGCTGAGTTGTGCTGTACCCATGGCGTCTTGCTCCGTGGCGACCGAGCTGCTCTCAGACATGGTATCCTGGCAACTGTCAAACACTGAGGCGACCTGGTTCTCTCGGTGTGACCCCTGACTATCAGACGAAACCTTCCCAGCATCCTCCTCTTGAGAGTGGTAGAACACAGAACTGGTCGACTCGTTGGAACGCATCATGCTGTATCGCCTTCGCTTGTCCTGATACACAAAAGAGAAGCGTATCGTATCGAATCATGAGTGTATCTGAACATAGTTCATTCCGAGTATACTCACAGATTTGGGGTTGGAGTGATATTTGGAGGTATCACAGATCACGCTGTATCCAATCAAGCGGTCACCGGGAAACAGACATGTCGCCCCCACCGGAGAAAGCAAGATTTCCTTTGTCTCTGGATACAGCCACTCGATTGAGATATCAGTCAAAACTGATGTCATGGTTTTCTTCAGAGACTTTATCATCTGTTGGTCCAAAAACGCAATAAACTAAATACTTAAACAAATCAGTTCAGTCATTTACTAAACTTAATCGATAGTGCACCGTTAGTAAATGTGGTCTATATACAGTAACTAAAAACATGTAGGAGAGACCGGGGTAAGTTGTCACAATGGCTGTATCAGAAAAACTGAGGATTCCAAACAAAACTTACACAAATGCTTTCTTTCTCTTGTAGTGAATGTTGGTTTCAAACATCTGATATAAAATCCTCTTCCATCAGAATATCGTTAATTCCCAGTACATTTCTAAAAATCATATTTTTGTTACAGCTCTAGTGTGTACTGCCCAACACAATAATAAAAAATACAATATTTTTAACTTAAAGGTTGAGCTGTTTACATTAAAATAAGGATATTTCCTTATAAATGTCAGATCAGAGCTAGTCAGTGCACTCTTATTATGTTTTAAAGGTTACGGATTTATAATTTATTCATTCATTAGCCAATACATGGATTTGATATTTTTGTACGTCACCTTTGACCGTTTAATTAGTTAATAAATGTGTTTCATAATTGTCAAACTTTGCAGAAGACAGTATTATATGCTGTTTGATGTCAACATGTTGTAAACAATTGTAAAATAAAAGTGTGACAACTATCCCCGGTCTTACCTATCCTGGTGTTACAAAAACAAAGAAATCTGAATAATTGATCACAGAATTATCGTTTTTGGGGGAGTTTCCCTTTAATGTGCTAGAGGCTTTGACTTCTACCCTAATTTATGTTTTTTGAGACAAAGGAATTGTTAATTGCTAATTCATTCCAGCAGCCCACGATTTACATCTCTGTTATAATAGCTGTGTGGTGACATTCAAAATAACAGGCTGTTGCGGTGGAGGATAAACATGTCAGATGAAATGAGCACCTTGGGCTGCAGTCTTTCCCCTTCTGCCAGGAACTCAGCAGTTCCTCTGGAAACAGTAGACAGTCCTAACACCAGCCTTCTGCATGCGCCCTGACCGATGCCAAATGTGTAACACCTGCCATGGTACACATAGAGAGAGAGAGAGATACTTGACAGGTGCATCGAGACCTCAAAAACATCAGAAGACCATCAAATTCAACAGGGTGTTAAGAAACCCCACAGTAGAAGAAAATAACACATCTCTTTAATATCTTTTCTCCTATACAAATGAGATTAAATGGCAAGCAAATTGAGACACCTTCATAGCTAGATTCCTTCAAAACCTGAAGCAAAACAGAGAACTCGATCACTTCTCCAGCGCTATAAAAAAGCGTGAACTGACGCATCTCGAGCCGGTGACACTGCCAAACAATATCAGTTTAATTGAAGATTCACTCAAATTTATTGCCATATTAATTCTGAAACAGGCAAGCGGTTGTTGTCAGAAAGCCAAAAAGGAAATTGTTATTTTTTAGCTCTTGTCCTTCTTCACTCACTAGCAAAACATAGTGAGCTGCCTTGCTCTTTACTTCTTACGACAGCATGACATTAACCCTCACAAATGACTGATCTGAAATGCTTGAGATATTACACGCCTCACAAATAGTTCTCTTTAAATAAAGTGACTTGACTCATACAATAATTGACTCCAATACGTAGATGCCACATTCACAACCTCTCCAGACATGTCAACACATTTTAGTTGCTGTCATAATGCTATTAATTTATGAAGCACCATCCTTGCACAGAGATTTAAATCTCCAAACAACTTGAATAATGTTTATGTTCATTTATGTATTAACTCAATATTTTGGGGGCTTTAAACTATGGTAACTTTAATGCCGTTTGCATCTTCCCTGCTGAAAAACATTGGAACCCTGCCCAAAACACAACAGAAAATGTAATGGATTCAATGGTCATAATGGGAATTGTATTAGTTTTAATGGAAACTATAATGATGTCTACTGGTATGTGACGGATTCTATTGGTGGAATATTATCTGGCTATTGGAATTATGCCCAAAAACACACAACCAAAATAAATTTTGTAATGGTTTTAATTAAAAAGGCGAATGGTTTATAATGGTATTTTAATAAAAAAACATCCCAATTTCGGTGACCGTTCCTATCGTTTTTTCAGCAGAGTTGATCAGGGTCTTATTCTAATAGTTCTACAAAATTTGGGTCAACCAAACAGCACATAACATTTTATATTCGTAGTTGTGTATAACTACGATTGCCAATGCACAGTCCAATGTTTGACTGTTCCAATATGACGCATGACTTAAAGGAACAGTTCACCCAAAAATGAAAATTCTGTCATCATTTACTCAACCTCAGGTTGTTCTGAACCTGTATTCATTTCTTTGTTCTGCTGAACACAAAGGAAGATATTTGGAAGAATGTCAGTAACCATACAGATCTCATCCCTCATTGACTCCCATAGTGTTTATTTTCCCTACTATGGCAGTAAATGGGGAATGAGACATTCTTCCAAATATCTTCCTTTGTGTTGAGCAGAAGAAATTTACACAGGTTTGGAACAACCTGAGGTTGAGTAAATGATGACAGAATTTTCTTTTTTGGGTGAACTGTTCCTTTAATAAGCATGCCAAATTCATAGTACGCACAAATTCTGGGCTAAATTGTCAATTTATTGATAAGTATTAGCATTATAGATTATGTACCGTTGTCTTCTGACACCCTTTAGGTAAACAACTGCTATGCGGTAGTGGGTTGAAAAAAGTGTTATCCTTCAATTTAAAACATGCAAAGACATTTGAAGTACTGTTGTGTTGCTAAAGTATTACACCTGCCTACATTCAATATGAATCTATAATCTAGAATTTGATTTTGAACAGAGCTTTTGTCTAACCCCCAGAGTCCTTCAAAGTCATTAGTTTTTTCTATCAACAAATGATTCAATAACCCCTTACTCTGGCTTGTGAAGAACACACACACACCATTTGATTTGAATGCAAACGATAGTAATTAAAGACGGTGACCTTCAATGCATGTGTCTCCCCACATGACTAACAGCGCCTTGCTATTTGCTCAATGAGCTGACGGTGAACACATCAGTCACCTTTGCATTTTTTGCATTTTTAAAGTCAGGACAAGCGTGGAAAAAGAGTCATCCATCAAAAGCACAAACAGCAGAGAAACTGCGTTGAATTTCAGCACTAGTGACTATAGTCATCTGCTCCGAGTCTGACCTCAGTTCCATTGTACGAAAGGAACGGCTGTTAAAACCCACGGTTTTTCTAATCATTGAAAAGAAAGCTATTGTAGACTTTCCTCCAGGATAACGGGTTACAAAAGAACAGGAGAAAAATCTCTGCAGGTTAGAAATCGACAGGGGACGTAACAAAGCCCGTGAATAACAGCACCATTGTAGTTGAAGTAATCTTAAAGGATTAGACAGTTAGACATCCATTTACTCACACTGCATCTGTGCTGATCTGATTATGATCTGATAACCTGTATCATTCCGCTGCTTTGTGTTCCCAAGCCAGTGATATTAAAGGAATAGATCATGCAAAGATGAGCAGTTTGAAGGATGAATCCTTTTACACACCCTCGTGGTGTCACAAACCTGATCGACTTTCTTTCTTCCTACTGTATTTGAAGAATCTAGGCCAGCATCATAAAAGCAGTCTACAACAAATTTTTAATCTTTTTAAGCCATATAACTGATTTTTGTGAGAAAAAAAACGATATTGAGGTCATTATTTATAGTAAATTTTACAGATTTTAGCACATTATGTTCGGTTATGAGAAGCAGAAGAACCAATGCCAGTTGATTTCACTTACAAGAATTTTTCTTTTGATTCTATTTCATTATTAATTGCATATTTTCATTAAGCCTTTTTATTATTTTGTCAAGATTTAATTTACAAACAAAGGAAAATTAAGAGAGCATTCCAAATGTTCATTTAATCTGCATTTCTATATGTAGTGTGGCAGTCCAGTGTCAGTCACATGAAAACTGCAATAAAAATCCAGATTATAACATACAAATTGCTTAAAAGTGAATAAGAATATGAGCAGTATTTGAGGTCTGAAAAAAATACAGAGCATCTTTTCTGTTATTTGACCCGTCTCTCCAGTTTTCATTTTCGGCAACTAAATGCAAATAGAAGCAATATTTTTATTTGAAATTTGGGAGAAATATTGTTAGTAGTTCGCAGAATGAAACAAAAATGATCATTTTACCTAAACACATACCTATATACTGTATAGTTAATTGAGAGAAACTGAAAATATTTTTTAAATGGTCTCTTAATTTTTTCCGCGGCTGTATATTGCGATTGATGTTGAGACACCCCTGTTGAAAACGTATAAACATTCAGACAAAATCAGAGCTGGCTTTCTCATTTAGATTCACTAGTGAGGACTACGTGGCCTTGCTTGCATGAGTCAATTTGTCATCAAATCTGTCACTCATTTACTGACCCTCAAGTTGTTCCAAACCTGTATGAATTCCTTTGTTCTGCCTAACACAAAGGAAGATATTTGGAAGAATGTTAGCAATTTTCAGTTCTGAGATCACTGACTAACATAGTAGGAAAAATTACAATGATAGTCAAAGGTGACCCAGAGCTGTTTGCTTTTCTAAATTCTTTAAAATATCTCATTTTGTGGTTAACGGTAAAAAATATATATACAATACTTTTTCTACGGTAGTGTGGTAGTGAATGATGTCCCAGAACTGAAAAATTGCAAACGTTCTTCCAAATATCTTTCTTTGAGTTCAAAAGAACAAAAAATGTATACATGTTTGGAACAACTTGAGGATGAGTAAATGATGACAGAATTTTCATTTTTAGGTGAACGATCCCTTTAAATACGACAGAAAATTTGACCTGGTGAATCGGGCATGGCTACGGAGCAACTCGATGACCTTCCCGGTGTTACCGATGGCTCCGTCCGTCAGCAGGAACAGCAGGCGAGGGTGACCCTTCTGCATGGGCTGCCGCAGGATCCAGTTGAGCGGAGCCAGTAGGTTTGTGCCGCCCATATCAGCACGAATCTTCTTCACATGTTCACAGGCCAAAGCTAAAGTCTCCTGTTTCATAAATCAGCAACTTTATGACACTTTTGCTAAACTCCACTGTACTATCAGTAAAAGAGTCTTTTAAATTTACTTGAGACACAAATTGTGTAAGACTATTGGAGTTTTCAGCCAATGGGGTATGAAACATTTACGTAATTAAAATACATTTCTTAATGTCTTATGAAAACCACAGAATAAGAATTTCTACAGTACATATAGTGCACAGAATTATGAAATCAGTATAAAACTTTATTACCAGGACTTTTATTATATAACCGAAAAACTTTATTATATAAACTTCATTATACAAAACATTGTTAATGGATCCCAGCAGACAAACACAAATACTTCTGTTCTTCACAGCAGACAGCGTGGCGGTGTTACTGCTGTGCTAATGAGGACAATGAGCGTGGATGCTGACTGTGTTTGGCTCTGGGTCTCTGCGGGTGACCTACCTCATCGTAACTCTGACTGGTGGCAAACAGAGTTTTGAACTTGGACCCAAAGCCCACGATATTGAATAAGCATGCTGGGAAAAGACTTTTCAGAATCACAACCATTGCATCCTGGGAAGAGATAGAAAAAGGTGTTAGTGTTATATTATATCTCCTACACATCAATGAGATTAAATGGAGATCTAATGAAATGTTTTGAATAAGTCTCAGATATGTCTCCTGAGAGAAAGAGCCAGAAATCAGAAAATGTCACCATTAGAGTTTCAAGAGAGATCTCAACAATGTAAAAACTGAGCTCGATAGTCGATATTATTGTAGATCTCAATATGAACTCAAACATTTCTCATCAGATTTACCCAAATCCTCTACAATCCACATGCATTGTACTTTACACATGTACTTTAACAGCAGTCTCATTTGTGCCTATTGTTATTTCTCCCAAGCAATTTTAGGAGAAACATCCAAGAACGAGTTGATATTTAACTCCATTAAATCTGCCGAGCTATGAAAGAGCAGCATCTGAGCAAATTTCTCAAAAAAACAGAAAGAAGAGAGCGGAGGAAAGGTGTCTGTCAGGTCAAGTGGCATTGAGGAAGGGCCTGCAGGAGCTGCAAATATGCTTCACCCCGAGCAGGAAAATAAAATTGAGTTTATAATTGCGTCTTCTGTTCCCAGGGGGGATTTTACTCTATGCCGCTGGTTGCTTTTTAGACCTGGACTTTCTGCATTATATGTGACAAATTCACAGTGCTTTAAAAGTACAATTTAGATTTCATAGCGATTTACCTTTTAAAGCAAATTAATTACAAGAATCCAATTCTTTCCGACATCATTAACTGCTAGGGATGTAATGATTCACCGTGAGCCAGTTAAAAATCGATTCAAGTCGGTTGAGATGATAAATGAATCGCAATGCATGTTTTGAACAGCGGGGGCCGCTGTGTTTACTGCAAACTTGGTAAATGTGGATATGCTGATATACAAGCTATTTCATGCATTCTGACTTCTTTACACTGTTAAACGTGCTGGCTTCTCATGCTTAACATGGTCAACTTGTCAAAAAATGAGTTGGACGTATGACGCAGTATTTCTGTGCTCGATGCACTCCGCCAGGGTTCGTACAGGTTTCGGAAAGTTTTTTTCGAACATGAATTCCCGTTTCGTAACAAGGGTTCTTAGTCCCTTATTGGACAATTCTCCCGGAAAAGCGCGCCAAACTTCAACCAGCGAGAGGGAGAGAAAGAGCACGCCCATCAATATGCTTCTTTCGGGTTACGGAAGTTCAGCTGTGTTTGTTTGTTGACGGCATTTCAGTGATGAATGTTATATAAACGGAGGATAGAACGCTGGATTTGCAGATCGTTTGAAACTGATATAGAGAGGTCGCGGCGCTAAAAGATGCCAGTCATGAACCGCATGCGGTAAGTGAAACTGAGTCATATGTAAACTAACGGTACTGTTTAGCGTGTTGACAAAATGTTTATATGCTCTCCTACTTTGGATAAAAGCGTCTGCCGAATGAATCAATGTAAATGTAAATATGTCTGTGTTTTGTTGGATGGCGCGTACGTGAATAATGTAAACAACACAAACGTATAAGTTCCCCCTGCACGCCTCCAGGGCCTCGACTGTTTTCGGAAATAATCGTACAGCAATATCTTTTTTTTAATAAATGTGATGAAACTAAATATCTCTCTTCTAAGATATGAAGTATGCCATACTACTCTATAGGTACTCAAGACTAATATGAGATTGGCAGAAACTGAGTGTGTTACCTCAGCTTTAAAAAAAACGTTAAAAAATCGTTAGGAAAAGCAAGTCTTTGTTTATATTAAAGAGACTTTTGTGTTATTCATTTTTTATTTGATTTGGAATTTGTTTTAAAATTGCAAATAAGCTTTTTTTATTTGACATAAAATATATTTTTATTTGACAAAGAAACGTGCAGCATTTGAGTAATAATAAAGTGGCAGTTGTTCATTTCTAATTTGTCTCAATTCATTTTGTAAAAAAAATCATGAAGAACCGTATCGTGAGATCAGTATCGTGAATAGTTAAATCCCTATCAACTGTATTTGTACATAAGAACATGTCTTTACAAAAGTGAACTAGCATTATTACTTAAAGGGATAGTTCATCCAAAAATGAAAAATCTGTCATCATTTACTCACCCTCAGGTTGTTTTGAACCTGTATAAATGTATTTGTTCCAATGAACACAGAGAACGATATTTGGAAGAATGTTAGCAATTTTCAGTTCTGGGACATGATAGTAGTTCTGTTGAACACATAATGAAATATTTTGAAGAATTTAGGAAAACAAAGAGTTCTCGGGCACCTTTGACTACCATTTAATTCTTCCTACTATGGTAGTCAATTATGTCCCGGAACTGAAAATTACTAACATTCTTCCAAATATCTTTCTTTGTGTTCATCGGAATAAACTAATATACAGGTATGAAATTACATGAGCGTGAGTAAATGATGACAGAATTTTCTTTTTTGGATCAACTATCCCTTTAATAATGAGGTCTGTCACAACACCCTTTAAACATGAATTTAAAGGCCCTTCCTCACATACAATTACATTTATTTTCTACACTTATTGTTCTTCTTCAGCCCAGGAGAGATCACACAGATTTTATGACATTTCTGGATGAAGTCTTCTTCAGGGTGATCGATATTCTGGGCGAGGTAATACCACAGTAGTGACCCGAGCCTTTGGATAAGGCCAGTCTGGTGTCTGTGGTGAGAAGCAGAGCGTCCTCAATCAAATTCACAGTGAGTCATCGCTGCCGCCTGCGTCACACTAGATACCGTCAACACACACACCCATTCACACATCCAGAGCGCACGAAATCTCCAACCTCTGCACGGAGACTTACTGGGTTCAATTACTGTAGCAGCTTGAGGCATTCAATTCAACAAGCTGTTTATTTCAGTATGTGGTCCTTTAACATCTGTTCGACAATTTCAAATGCACATTTAGTAAAATGAGAAACACTTTACAGTAAGCTTGTATTTGTTAACATTAGTAAATGCATTAGCCAACATGAACTAACAATGAGCCAACGTTTATTCATCTTTGGTTAGGTTAACGTCAGTTTACCAACATTCTTCAAAATATCTTCTTTTGTGTTTTGCAGAAGAACAAAAGTCATACAAGTTTAAAATGACACAAGAGTAAGTAAATTATGACAGAATTTTAATTTTGGGCTGAACTGTCCCTTTAAAATGTCTTAGCGTAAAATGCTTGTATTATGAGGCTACATACATTTGAGTGAAATATCAGATTTTAAATCATAATCTTCATTACTAAACAATATCTTATTTACACCTTAATATGAATGCTTTTGGAATTGCTTAACCCTCCTGTTATATTTGACACAAAGTAACTCTGACATCTGAAAAGAGTTTTTCAAATTTTACACACAAAAAATTAAAAAATCGAATTAAAAAGTAAAAACATCTAGTTCAAGGAATGTTGCCCACACTTTTCCACTAAATTTTCATTTCTTTTGCTACCAAGTCACTCTGAAAAGCCTTCAGCATTTTAATGACAAGAACACAGTCTTTGTCAAATCAACATCTAGTGCTTTCATACATTTATTGTAGTACTTAATGTGGACCCTGACAAGTGAAAATTGCATAAAGCCAGCCAATCAGATTGGACCTGACAACTTCATCCATCAAGAAAGACCATTAACGGTCCACGAGGGGTCCGCCTTAAGCCATTAGACTACTGCTGGACTGTCTGTTCGCTTAATAAGTGCTGTGTGTACCCTGGTGGTCATTAAAAAAAGCTCTTTGGGATTTAAAACCACTGAAAAACAGCAGTTAATGATGGGCAGAAGGGTCGTACCTTTACTCGACTGATGTTGACCCCGCTCATGCTGCCACTGCGGTCAATGAGAAAGATGAACTCCCCCTGGATGCTCCTCAGGTCAGAGGTCGTGGGGCACAGGTAAGGGCAGAAGTTCAGCATGACCACAGGGTTGTGGAGAATGTCCTTATGGAGTCTTTTCCGTATGATGTCCACCTAAACACAACAGTCAGAGAGGAAACGGTCAACAATCTACTTAATTTAAAAAAAAAAAAACACAAAATGTTTATGTAAATAAACAAATATACTTTATGTTTGTGGCTAGTGTCACATTGACTACAATTAAAAAATCTTTTAGAGTCCATGGAGTACCATCTCTGAGTGTTAAAGCACATATCCCAAAGGAGGTGAAATTTACTCTTATTTTACCACATGAGAGGGTATAAACACAACGGACTGTGTCTGAAGACCTTTGACGGTTTCCATAGAAACTATTCATTGCTAATCATTTTAGGGCTGAATGTTCTTTCCTTCCTGTGAAGGAATAGAGTCACGCACTTAAAGATGCTTTGCACCGCTGATAAACATGCATCTGTTCTAACATTTCCACTTAATGCTACAATTTCCTGAAGCGCCAGATAATGAGAACAGACAAATGATACAGAAAACCTGACTAAAACTAACTTCTAAATGTATATAAGATTAAAGCACATCAAGAAATCATCTCAGAGACATTAAAAAAATGTTGAGCTACATTACCCCCAAAAATAAGAATTTTCGGCTATCTGTATGCTAGGAGTCTCTTATTGCGCAGCTCTCCGGAATACTTCAACAAACCCCTACAGCGTGATACAAGGTCAACTTGTCTTGGTGTATTTTGCAATAACAACCGGCTGGATTTACACTATCCCTTACTATTACACGGCTCATTGGAATGCTTGATTCTGATTGGCCAGCCGCCACATTTGCAGGTTCGTTATTCCCAGATAACAACCTCTCAAAACTAATAACACACGGTAACCCAGATGTAGCAAATCATTTTGATGTTTTTTTTTTACAAATATAAATATGTCTTTTAATAACATATATGACATTATATTTACAAATGATTAAACCAAATTGCTTGTTCTTGACATTTGAACGTTGCTTCTTACCTTAAAACCGAAAGTAAACGGCTTTTCCTCGTGGAAGGTCTGCATTCGGTAAAAATGAGCTAATCAAATATTTCAAAATCACATTTCAAGTCCAGTTTTTTTCTCATGTGGCAACTTGCAGCTGCGTAATAAGCGGGATAATGTACGAGCAGCCGGCTGTTATCGCGAAATAAGCGATACACTGTCAGGGCTTATTTCTGCGATAACAACCGGCTGCCTACATTATCCCTTACCTAGTGTATTAAAATGAGACAAAGTAAACTTTTACCAAACTGCAATCATTCACATCTGGAAAAAAGATCTCTAGAATCTATTGTACAGTATGCCAAAACATGAAATACATTAGCATCTATTAAACCATTTCACGAAACATTTAAAAAACTTCACTGTCTCTTACAAGTTTTTAAATGCATGACAAACCTTAACTGTAGGTACCATTGTTGTGGCAGTACCACGGTACTTTGAGATATACCATGGTACAAAAGATTAATATATACACGTTTAATTGTATTTACATATTACTATATGGCACGGTACCCCAAAAATACCATGGTAGTACCGTGACACATGTGCATCACCAATGCTACGTTTAACATGGCTGACAGTCGAAACAAATATTCTTTGCCATTTAGTCATTCTGGGTCAGACTTGTTAAAGCTAAATATCATTGGCAAAGTCCCACAAAAGCCCATTAATTTCCCTTCCTTTACAGTCTACTATGTTTAATTTTTCACTTTTTTCAACATGATTTGACTCTCTTGTACTGTACGATGACTCACTATTTTCTCATTACTGCAGTCCTTCTTCGTGGCTTTAATGTAGTCGCTCCTTCCCTTCAGATGTTCGTCGTATTCCTCTGGTGTCATGTCTCCATCCTCGATGAGAATGTGCGGTAGATGAGGCTCTGCACACGAGAAGCAAGAATGACTCTTTCTGTGAAACACTATCGTGTAGAGACAGAACGGTGAGAGTTATGACAGCCCGTGAACTCATCTTCAGCTGTCATTATTCACTCTTCTGTCTGTCCATTAATGGCGGACACATCGGCGGTATTTTTGTTGGAAACCGCAGCTGTATCGATACAAAGGGCTGCAATGGTTGGCGCACAGTGGGTGGTCGATTCGTTTGGCACTCGGTTCACAATGCCGCCGGGCTTCCTAATGAATTCAATTGCACACACTGGCCTCGGGTTGAGAGAGTTGGAGAGTGAGGCAATCTATCGAGGCCGCTTATGAGGTGGTATGAGATTCATTTATGGCACACAGACACCACAGGTGAAGGCACGAGAGGGTGGGCAGAGAAAAGGGAGTTTCGATCTGAAAGGAGGGGGCTAAGAAACCAGATTTGATCTACTAGTAATGATGTTTCGATAGCTTCTGATTTGATTACGCAAGGATGAGCTTGTTTTGAAAAGCTCTCTATTGTACAGTTAGCACAGGTCACTGTGTGGCTGTGATCTTGTTTGTGGGGACCCAATGTCTCCTCTAATATATGGCAAACTACCCTACAAGGGTTGCAAAGCTTTAATCTAATCATATATAATCTCACATGTGGTGTAATGGTGAGTGGTGGTTGCTCATACAAAACAATAGTTTTAGCAAGCACCACTAATATAGTTTAAGAACAATTAATGGAAGGATCTCATCATGATAAATAAAATGTGTGTTACACACCACTGGGGTAGATGAGTATCTCCACGGGGCAGTCGTAAGTGTATTTGTCCGCCAGTGTGACCACAATGCTGGATGCGGAACGGGCCAATGGGTCAGCATCTGCCCGGATGGCATGGGAGGGACTCTCCACACCTGCACAGAGAAACGTATAATTTAAGCATCTGAAATATTTAAGACCCAAGTGCACTACACATGTGCATTAAAAAATATTCTTTATTTATCAGTAGTGTGTCTTAGTGACTGAACCTGTCAATCTGATTGATGAATAACCCTTGGCGTTGTTAGTGCCAAGATAAACCGCTAAACTGGCTAACCAGCACAAACCAGCCAAACCTGCATGATCTGAACTGGAGAGGTCTCAGGGTAAGATCAAACTCAAGGCTCAAAATGCAATTTGTAGTTTTCTACCTTCTCTCAGGAAGGACGTGTACGGTGTGTTCAATTTAAAATCAGTTTCTTGCACTCTTTTTAGGCTGAAGAGCCACATTCGTATTGTGTGGCGATGTTCTGACCTGCCAGTAGATACGGTCCTCTGATCTCCAGCTGGAAGTTAAATGCATAGTCGATGGAGTTGATGGTCTCCTCCTCCAACAGAGAAGACAGCAACACACCCAAGGTGGTCTGCTCATGGGTTCCAGGTGAACAATGATGTTTATCCCTCCTAAAATAAATCATATAACGACAATTCATCATCTTACCAATTCATGTTAAAATCAGTTTTTTTATGTGTGAGGCCTTAAGATGGGAACTAGAGGTGTCACATTATACCGGTATTGACAATAACCGTGATATGAAAAACCATAATTATTGATATCGTGTTAAAGTGATAGTTCACCCAAAAATGAAAATTCAGTCATCATTTACTCACCCTCTTGTCATTTCAAACCTTTATGGCTTTCTTTCTTCCACAGAACACAAAAGAAGATCTTTTGAAGAAAGTAGGTAACCGAACAGCACTGGAACCCATTCACTTTTATCGTATGCACACAAAACCAATGCAACAGAATGGGGTCCAGTTAACAACATTCTTCAAAATATCTTGTATTGTGTTCTGCGTCAGAAAGAAAGTCAGATTTGAAATGACCCATTTTTGGGTGAACTATCCCTTTAATATTAGGGCTGTCAAATGATTAAAGCTACAGTCAGTAAAGGCGGTAACAAAGGGTAACACAGATATGATGCCATTGACAGGTGACTGCACGGCACCGTGTCTGTTTAGAATGCCGATTTTCTCACGATTTACAAGTAGTTGGAAACATTTGAGATATTGTAAGTACTCAGCTGAACAAAATATACAACACTGGCCTAGTGGTTTTTGGATATTTTACTGCAAAATTGTTACAAACTGTACCTTTGGAAAGATTCATAAATCTTGTAGTACCTCCTAGCAGTGCTGGGGGAAAACGCCTGCTCTTCTTTGACAGACCGTTGGACGCGTGGAGAGCATACGGGTGGTGACGTTACCAGAATCCCACCATTAGGAAGTGTACACAGCTCTGAGGAGGTACTGACTAGTATATTTATAGTCTCCAAAGGTGGAATGACCCCTAAATTGACCACCAGTACTGTCCTCTCCTGATCCTCATCCAAAACTACATGACCTGCAAAATTACAGCAATTCAATACAGCCTCAAAAGCACAGTGAATTTATGAGCTTCAATGATTTTCAACAAGCTCCCGTTCGGCATAACTGGATTGAATCTGGCTTTCATTTTTTTGTCCAGAAGCAGAAATTATGCAAGATAAATACTTTAACAAGCGTTATGAATGAGCATGCAGCCTTACCGCCTCCGCTCTGCGGGACTTCCTCGACATGACAGCAATCAAAGTAACAGTCATCGATTTTGGTTTTGTCTTTGACCTGGACGCTTATTATCTGGCTGCCAATCATTGCCTCTAACCCGACCACCACGCTGCACTCTTCCAGGGGGTATATAAAGATTCCTGCATCAGTTACGGGAAAAGCATTGGAAAAAATCGCATTGTTACGCAATGGTGAAAACTGATCTTTCCACAAAGTGAATTCTGCACTTGACAGAAATTAAATCCTGTGGTTTTAGTGACTTCAGCACTGACCGATGCAAAAACCAAATCTGTCGATATGCCACTGGCGAGCGCAAAGCAACAATCTACCGGTGACATTTTCAGACTTGACACAGACAGCTGATGAGGTTTGGGGGAAGAAAAGTGTTTCTCTGCTTTCTGTAGGGCATTCGACTGCCTCAACGAGAGGTTTCGAAAAAGGATTACAAGGATAATAAACCAATCTGATGCGTTTCCTCCTAAATTGCTTTTGAGGCCAAGAATCAAAATTGTGGTTTGCATCATAAGCTTACTGTAGAAGGATAAGTGGACGTGGAAATAAATGCGTTTTATGAGAAATCTACACAAAGTGACATTTTAAATTAGTTTCGGAGCTGTGCACATCACATTTTGAGGCAATTTAGTTTAGTTTAGGAATTAAATACATATGGGTCCATCTAGATATTTTTTGCGAAGTCCTTGTAGACTTCCAGTGTAAGTTTAAGGATTTTGCATTTACATTAGAACTAGAAAAGTGCCTTCATAAAGCAGCAGACTCACCCTCAATAGGGTGATCCTCAATGTTTTCATATGTCAGAGAGGCTGTCATTGCCAGGGTGTAACCTCTGACACAGGAAGTGATGTCAGAGACACTGAGAGGCAGACCGCTCCGCTTGCTCTTGTTGATTAGGCCCGGCATGATGAAAATTCAGCCCAGTACATCCACACGCGTGCACGGAGGAGAGAAGCGATGTTTCCTTCAAAAGACCAAGTGAGATTGAAACCATGTTTTAAATAAAGACATTCTGCAAGATATGATCGAAATAAACTCTGTGAACATATACTGGTACCAAAAAGCATATGGAGAAATGAAAGCATTGCCATCATTTATTCACCCTCATGCTATTCCAAACCTATATAACTTTAGTTAAATGTTTTGCATGAAAAAAGTCTCTTAAAAACAAATTTAAAACACAGTTTGACATTTTATCTAATGCAATGACATTTGTTCTGTACATTTTGTGTCTGTCTACAGTGTCCAAATGCTCTCTGGAACCACCACAGCAGTGCTCAACAACTCAAACAATTCATTTATGTTCACAGACGATCGCCGGTCATAATTCATGGATGCCCTCACGCCTGTCGCGTTAATGAAAATAGAGCTATCTGTTTCACTGTGGGCGTTCCTCTGGTGTCCAAATGACAAACCCCATCACCCTCATCACCCCACTGTGAACACAGGTCTGATGCAGCAGCATCAAAGAGAATAGAAACTTCAAACAGGCCGCTGGCACACACACACAAAACATGCAGCGCTGGTGTCATGACAAATCAGTTTCTGACCCAGCACAGAGAATTACAGATTAAAGGAATATAAAACTAAAACTCTATGATTAGATGATATGGTTCAGTCATGGCCTAATGCTTGTTTCAGTGATTGTTCGCGAAATTAAACATGAAGTTGATGTAATATGCTTAAAGGGATACTCCACCCAAATGAAAATTTGGTCATGAATTAACCCCCCCCCCCAAGTTGTTTCAAACCCGTATAAATTTCTTTGTTCTGCTGAACACAAAGAAAGATGTATGGAAAAATGTTAGCAACTGACATTTCTGGGACATGACTACCGTAGTAGGAAAGTTTAAAATGGTAGTCAAAGGTGCCCTAAAACTGTTTGCTTTCATAAATTCTTCAAAATCTCATTTTGTGTTCAACAGAACTAAATATGGTAGTCAATGGTTTCTCAGGAAAGTCAGTTGCTAACATTTTTCCAAATATCTTCCTTTGTGTTCAGCAGAACAAAGAAATGTGTACAGCCCTGTGAACTGGAAGTTGCGATCGTTTTGACTTCCGTATTCTGACACATTTCCGAGTGAAAAGGAATTTCAAAGGAGAAAATTAGTGGGCGTGGCTTGCGTTTTTCACTGCGAATTGATTGGATGTGTAAAAACAGTTGTTGCATTGATTTTGAAATGAAACTTGCAGCAGACTGACAGTTGAAGGGGAGGAGTTAACGGATGCCCCGCCCAAGCCGTCTAATTTACGGCATTTGAGATGGATAGTCATTTCAGGGCAGAAGTGCGTTTTCAGATTTTAATTGAAGATTATGAGGGAACATGAATTTTAAAAAGAAAATGACCCACATTGATAAGCTATTTACTATGAACGCTGCAATATTTCATGAAAAAAGAATTGTCATTTTTAATTTCACTGGGACTTTAAGGGTGAGTAAAAAGGATGACTGAATTTTTGGGGGGAGTATCCCTTTAATAGTTTTTAGTTACATACAAAGAAAATCTCTAGATATGTAAATAAACCTTAAATAAACTCTAATAAAGAGAAAATGATATTCCTCTAGAATGCCTACTTATTAAAACTGTTCAAATATCTTCTGTATTTCCTAGACAGAAGTGAGACCATATGGAGCACTAATAGAGATGTTGCTGAAGTACCCTGTATCTCGATAAACACACTAAGATTCCTGAAATGCCCAGAGGGAAATAGCTCAGGGCAATTGAGTTCTCCATTGTGTTACATTTAAGTATTAGCAGATGTAATAATAAAAAGAAAATAAAAACAGAAACAAATGACACAATTGTTAAAATACATAAAGAGAATGGAGGTGTCGAATGAATGTCGAGGTAAAATAATCTGGGTTTGGGTAAATTTGATGAGAAATGTTTGAGTTCATATTGAGATCTTCAATATTATTGACTTTTAATTGCAGTCTTGACAAATCTCAGCTCAGTTTGTGACGTTGCCGAGATCTCTTCTGAAACTAATGGAGACATTTGTGAGATGTATGGGTAATTTTCTCAGACGGAGACGCAGGAGACTTTAGCAAAAGTCTCAATTTGTTCTCCCTTAAATCTCATTGATGTAAACATCAATTCTAAGCTGTGAAACGATAACGCATTTCTTTGAAAAATCTAGTTCTGGATAACACACATTGTCATTCATTTTAGGATTAGAATGTGTGATTATAGACCCAGAAACCAGACCTCCAATTTCCACCTCACATGCAACCCTCAAAGACCTCCTCCACATCCAACGTGTTGAGATATCACAGAGAAACGCTATTCTGAAAAGTTGGCTCGATTTTCATCCAGTGCATCCAGGATTTATGGGTAATTGCTTTGCAAAGACAGGATGAGCCATAAATGTTTGAGATTAAACAGCTCCCTGTTATCACAGAACAGAAACGGGGCTGTTAATCCAGATGTCCACATAGCCATAACACAGAACACCACCCCCTCTCTAATAGATTTGGCGCAACCCTGTGATGAGATCAGACCAGATAGACAAGAGTGCAAGATGATCCCCCCTCATCTCTAGCAGCCGTTGTGCCCAGCAAACCGGTCAAACACTGCCATCATGTGTTCTCAAAAAAGCATGTTTCATTCTCCAAACAAAGCCAAGCTGTCAATATCATTCGACCATACCTGACATTGATTCGTTCAAGAGGTAGAGATTCAAAAAAACGAGTGCTAGTTTTGACGTTTAGATAAATGAAGTATAGAAAACAAATAACAGTTTTGAATACAATTTCATTATGAATGGCGAGATTGAATTCTTTATGCATTGGCATTGTAACGCATTTTCTGTGATGTGGGACTCTGATGGGGGAACCCAAAGTGGCAGACGCTGATCAAGCCCCCACGCCCCCCTTCCCACCTCCTTGGAGTCTTCGGTGTGAATCACCCTCATGAAAGAGCCAAATCACCTGCTACACACACGCTGCCACCACACGCACCGCAGGAGAAGACGCCGAAACAACCACCTGTTGATTCAGCATCCTCACCAAACAGACTAAACACGCATTTACTACTTCAAAACACTGCATGTTTACCTCTAAATGAAACAACATGCATCTTACTTCATATGAATGCGAACCTCACGCACCGCACACCGATTCAGTTTCTCAAGTGTAAACGTGCACTTCAGAAATGACGAAATCCAAACTCTTACCTCACATTGGCATCTGCTACAGATCTCTCTTGGTTCCTGTGTAAAGCCACATTGAGTGGGGTCGCTCCACTATGTTGGGTAGTGACGTCCGTGTTAGTGGCGTAGAGAGAATGTCCGCGGTCACAGGTGGCTGAAACTCTGAATTAAAGCTCCCTGCCTCTCAGAGCTGGCCACAACAACTGAGAAGAGTGAAGATTCAGGGAGGCAGAGAGAGAGAAAGAGGGGGAGGGAGAGGGAGAGAGACAGATATAGCTGCAGCTGGAGCAGCTGGCCGAACGTTAATGCAGCCAATCAGCGCAGCAACATGTGGTTATGAAGAGGAGCTGTTGCAAGAACACAGGAGCTCAAACCTGGATGTGACCTTGTCCTGTGCAACATATTAACATGCCCCCTCCCTGCCAACGCTCAATTTTCCCCTCAGCATCAGTACCACCCACCCAGTATCCCTCCAGCCCCCCCACCCCCCACCTAATTAGCGACGAGCGCGTCCATTCATGCATCCTGTTCGATAGCCAGGGGACCACTGCCTGAAATGCAACACCATACATGGGGAATTGAAGATGATAGATAATACAAAAGGTTCTAGACATAGATTCATAGAGAACGGTATATATTTGTGTTATTCTCACTATTTCCCACTCTTGCCCTCTGTTTCCTCACCTCATATGATTTGCAAGGTAGTGGGGGGTGGTTTTATTTTCTCTGGACGCATTTTTCGCACGTATGATCAATCTGCTTTGGCAGAAGATGTAACCATGACAATCAACATGAAGCCTCCAAGTCTTCTTAAAAGACAACAGGTTGGTTAGAGAACATGAGTATGTGTGTTTTCTACTGTGTGGTGCCTTGGCTTAAATCTCCGCTTCTGTTTCTCAATTAAATTAACACGTACTATCTACAGTCTCTCTCTCTCTCTCTCTCGCCCGCTCGCTCACTCTCTTTTATCTCATCTTCCTGGATTTTTTGATGGCTGCATGGGTTGTTGAATATTTCTTCTGCAATCAAGAACAAAACAAAAGAAGTCAAAAGGAAAGAAACCGGTGGTTTGGTACATGTCTAAAGACCGTGGATGCAATTAATAAGCTTTGGATAAAAGCGCCTGCCAAATGCATAAATGTAAATCCTGAAGAGGTCCTGACTCCCTGTGGTCATTAAAGATCCCATGGCACTTCTCGTAAAGAGAAGGGGTGTAACCCCGGTGTCCTGGCCAGATTCCCTCTACTGGCCCTTGTCAATCATGGCCTCCTAATAATCTCCACCCTCTGAATTGGCTCTATATCTCTCTCCTCTCCACCTATAGCTGGTGTGTGGTGGGCGCACTGCCGCCTTTGTACTGTGGCTGCCGTCGCATCATCCAGGTGGATGCTGCACACTGGTGGTGGTTGAGGAGAGACCCCCCTCATATGATTGTAATGCGCTTTGGGTGTAAAGCACTGTATAAATGCCTCATTCATTCATTCATAAATGTAATGTAAAATGTAATAAAGAACAGCAACACAATACAGTACACTACATGTGATGCCATCTGACGATTAATTTCTGTCATAAATCAACATTACCAATGTTTATTATACTATTCTTCATATTATATAAAGCAAAGGGTAGTATAAGAATGTGAAACTCCTTTTATAAGAAAGCACAGTGAACTAATAAATGAAAACCACTGCAAAATTCCTTCATTTGTAGTGTGTTTTGGGCCTTATCCCAGTGGGATTTATTTTAATGATATTTTATTGATTCCCATCTGTCAGATAATATCCCACAAACAAATTACCAGTAGACTAGAGATGGTTTTAAAGCTTCTATAACACAGTTACAAATTGTAAAACCAGTTAAGTGTATAAATATCAATGTAACAACAACACTTCTAACATTCTCTTAACCAACTTCATAAGAAATCATACTGTATATGCTGAACAACTGCTTTTTCAGTGCACATCGAGCACAAACTGCTCCTTTCATGTCTAAATGTCTAAAACTATCCAACATAACACAAACACAAACTTTTTGTGTTTATAAAAAAATTTGAGATATAAAAAATTATGTTTTTTACTAGTTAGAATTGTGTTTCTAATATCTGAAATTAATTATTGATATCTGAATTTGAATGGCAGTCTGTTGTGATATTTAACCACTAAAAATGCAATTACAGATATCAAGAATTACGTTTTTTACTTGTTGAAATTCAATTTTTGATATCAAGAATACATATTTTTACTAGTGAAAATGTAATTACTGATATCAAAAATAGCAATTGTTATTAGTAAAATTTGAATTGTTGATATCAAAAATTCATATCCTGAGAATGATTAAAAGCTAATTCGGTTTGCCATAACTTGAGGCAATTTTTTCCACATAAACTCGTCAAAAGGCTTCCCAAAACAACGTCCATTTGGGGCTGTTAGTTCAAAAGTGTGCACATTAGAAGAAACATTGATACTATCTTCTTATACAGCATATTCACTTTAATCGCTTAAGTTCGTGTTCTTCGTTATTTTATGGCGACAATCCAACCTCAAGGCGCATATAGCGACTTCACGTGGATATGCCTGTAAACTGTGTATGACGACTTCACGTGGATACTGTATGCGCAGACAGGTCAGCGTATGATATCAAAATACCGCGAGAGCGATGCGATAACAGAAAGCTTCGTATGCTTTCGGAAAGCTCTCGCGGTAGTTTGATGTCCAAAGGTCTGCGCATTCTGCTCAAAGGTGGCATAAATGTATTTACATAGGATCTGGAATTAAATAAATAATTATACACGAATGTATGCATAAATAATATAATTGTGCATTGTTTCAAATATAACATTATTAATAAATATATTTGAAACGACTGAAATCTGATATAATACTTTAAAAGAACAGCCTTAAGATTAATGTAATAATTTTATGATTTTATGAACGTTAATTTAATACTATCTCAGATATCTCAGTCTAGCTAAATAACTGATTTGGCAAATGGCATTTTTAATGTGAATTTTTTTGTAAGTTAAAAAGGCATTTTTGACTAAAATTTACAACCATGGAAACCCCGGGAACTAAAAAATGTCAAGTCCTGACTTCCGCTCGGTCACCTATGTGCGTGCCGTTAGTTTGCGCGTCCCCGTGGAGCGGAGCTGAGTAAAATTAGTGTACATCTCTTTCGGAGAGTTGACAAAACTCTTAATAATCCATATTACCATGACTGCAGCCATGGCAACTGACTCATGGGCACTAGCTGTCGACGAACAAGAGGCATCCAAGTCTGTGAGTAAAAAAATGCGCGCTTATTTTTTTACTTTATGAGTTAGCATGCTAATTGATGCGGCGAGTCAGTCGGCGTAATGCATATCCAAATCTAGACACCTTTAGTCCTGGTGTATTTACAGTCTATGCACAATACAGAGAGACCGTTTTTGTCATACTAATTTTTGAATGTATAATATGGCATGTTGTGTGTTGACTGAATTTTGTACTTTGAAAGCAGATCGGAAAGTTTCGGTTGATGGAGGCAGGTGATGCACCAAAATCACGGTTTAATGGTAACGTTAGTCGCATTTCTAATTCACTTTTAAATATACTTTTTTATTCTGTTTTCTATAACAATCCAATTTGTTGTTTTGTTACAAAAGATAGTAATATTAAATTGATACGTTTTAAAATGATTTAAAGTCATACGTTACATTTTCGTCGTTGGCCTTCTCTAGGAGGACCAAAACGTTCAGACGATTGTGACAAATCAGATGAAGAGGAAAAAGGTTAATTTTCAGTAATATATGGAATTCCTTGTTTGCTTTAACATGGTAGTAGTTTGGTATGTTTAATAGTTTAGCTATTTATTATTGGATTCATCTGCTGTTATTAGAGGACAAAGCTGTGCAGTCACTCCTCAATAAGCTGATTCGAAGCAATTTGGTCAACAACACAAACCAAGTGGAGGTTCTTCAGAGAGACCCCAATTCCCCACTGTATTCAGTCAAGACCTTTGAGGAGCTCAGACTGTGAGTACTTCAATTCACCTTTGAGCATTAACCGGATAGTTCACCCCAAAATTTAAATGATGTCATTATTTACTCACCCTTGTTTCAAACCAGTATAAATGTCTTTGTTCTGCTGAACATGAAGGAAGATATTTGGATTAATGTCAGTAACCAAACAGATGTCATCCCCCATTGACTACCATAGTATTTATTTGACCTACTATGGCAGTAAATAGGGGATGACATCTGTTTGGTTACTGACATTATTCCAAATATCTTCCTTTGTGTTCAACAGAACAAAGCCATTTATACAGGTTTGGAACAACCTGAGGGTGAGTAAATGATGACAGAATTTTCTGGTGAACTATCCCTTTAACATAACATTAAGTGTGTAAAACGATATCCTGTAAAAAAATCTTTACTAAAGCTCTCGCTTGCTTTTCTTACCTTAAATCAGGAAACCTCAACTACTCAAAGGCGTGTATGAAATCGGCTTCAATAGACCTTCAAAAATCCAGGAGAATGCGCTTCCCATGATGCTTGCAGAACCGTGAGTCCACTTTTTTAATAAACACTCTTGAATACAGTATGAAGTAAGTCGGAATAAAATACTAGTGCGTATATATCTGTGCTTCACACAAAACTGTATGTGTTTCAGACCTCAGAATCTGATCGCTCAGTCTCAGTCTGGCACTGGTAAAACAGCCGCCTTTGTGCTGGCCATGCTCAGCCAAGTGGACTCAGCCTTTAAATGGGTTCAGGTGAGTGTGAAAACTAAGAACGTTCCTTTCTCTTAGCAAATCAAGTATGACTTCAATTTAGAACGGAAAGATTTGAATTCATAACATTGCGTAACTTATGTTTTTTCCTTTATTGTTGTTCATGTTAATTATTTTCTTTCAGTGTCTTTGTATTGCTCCCACATACGAACTCGCTCTGCAAACAGGCAAAGTCATCGAGCAGATGGGAAAGTTTTACTCAGATGTCAAACTGGCATATGCTGTGAGAGGACATAGAAGTGAGTGGCTGTATTTCAGCCTTACAATCTAAGAATCATGTGTAGCTGTAAATGTAAACGTGTGTCATGGCTGCTTTGTCGTCACCCAGTGGACCGCAGCTGTAAAATCAAGGAGCAGATTGTCATCGGGACACCTGGAACGGTTCTAGACTGGTGCACTAAACTAAAGCTCATCGACCCAAAAAAGATCAAAGTGTTTGTTCTGGACGAGGCTGATGTCATGATCGCCACACAGGGACATCAGGACCAAAGCATCCGCATTCAGAGGTGAGCTCGCTCCAATGTTCGGAAAAAAATATTTCATACGCACAAACAGATCACATTATATCTAATACGTAGATGGTCTTGTGTTTTTCATCCTATCATAGAATGCTGTCCAAAGGCTGTCAGATGTTACTTTTCTCTGCTACTTTTGAGGACTCGGTGTGGAATTTTGCCAAGCGGGTCATTCCAGACCCCAACATCATCAAGCTGAGACGAGAAGAGGAGACTCTGGACAATATCAAGCAGTACTACGTGCTTTGCAAAAGCGAAGAAGACAAATTCGATTCGCTCTGTAATGTTTATGGAGCCATTACTATTGCTCAAGCAATGATCTTCTGTCGTGTGAGTCTTTCTAAATAATGTCTAAAAATAAGGTTTATGGTTGATTTTTGCATTTGTTATTTTCGCCTGATTGTCGTCTTTTGTCAGACTCGGAAAACGGCGAACTGGCTCGCAGGGCAGATGTCAGAGGAGGGCCACCAGGTGGGGCTCCTCAGTGGAGAACTGACAGTCGAACAAAGAGCCGCAGTTATCCAACGGTTCAAAGTTGGAAAGGAGAAGGTTCTCATCACTACTAACGTTTGTGCAAGAGGTGAGTGCACTCTCGTTTTGTATTTACAGCTAATAAAATGAGAAGCTAAAATATATATATATTTTTATAGTTACCTAAAGGTGAAGCATTTGTTTGTTTCAGAGCTCATTTGTAAACTCAATTTGCAACATTTCAATAACCTTATTGGCCACAAGCAGGTATTGATGTCGAACAAGTGTCCGTGGTGATCAACTTTGACCCGCCTGTGGACAAGGACGGCTATCCAGACAACGAGACGTACCTCCACAGGATCGGTAGAACAGGACGATTTGGCAAGAGAGGACTTGCCATCAACATGGTGGACGGCCAGAAGAGCATGGAGATCCTCAGGAAAATTGAGAAGCATTTTAGTAAGTCTCTCCATTATTTTTTATTCTTGAAGCGAAAGTTCATGAGACATATAAATTAAATGTCATTGTTTACCCACCCTCAGATTTGTTAGACTTTCTAGCATAAAACTAGAATGAATGGGGACTGTCGTGACAGTGTTGAATGAAAGAATGTTGAAATGAAAAGAATAGTTTTTATTGATTGAAACCTTGAATGAAATTTGAAGTGTGATAACAGCAGAATGTTGTCATTGTATGGAAAATAAAGAGTAATTCATCAAATTGTCCTCTGTTGCGAGGGTCAATGATATTATTAAAGCATTAGTGTCTGTTTTTCATTTGCTCAAATTGATCATTTAATTGATTTAATTTCAACAGATAAGAAAATACTGAGGCTGGACACGGATGATCTCGATGAAATTGAAAAAATCGCCAGCTGAAGAAAAACACATCATGTGACGACATCAGAATCAGTTCGGCTGTTCATTCAACAAGATTTCTGATGTTTACATAAATTTCAGATCTACATTTAGTTTTACATTATACCTCACAAAGCTTTATGCCAAATAATTTTGATTCTGAACTTATAGTTTCTAAGGGTTTAAAACCCTGTTTAAAATGTTTGCGTTTGTCAATCTCTTGGTTAGAAGTGAAAAACCTTTGCGGTACTAATTCCTACATATATTATTTTGTTTTTCTTGGAGACAACTTCATTGAGCTCTTTGTTTGTTAGCCACTTGAGTTTGAGGCTAAATTAATACTTGAATAGATTTCACTGTATCTGCAAATCGACACCATATTATAATTGGCAAAATGTCACTAATGGCTTTAACCACTACCATTCCTCAAGTGCACTTTAAGAATTAAATACGTTTTCTAGTAATATTTATTGTGAAAAATACAATAGAATATTACCCTAACATATTAATAAAACAACGCGGTTGTACTTTAGAGCTTTAGAGTAGTTTTGAACAAGGTTTCTCTCTTGCATTGTTTTGAGGTTAAAGAACAAGTTTTAGTTGACCTGTGAACCTCTTTGAACTTTGGCTAGTATGTTCTGTTGTGTTGCAGGAATGGAGCATCTTTAAAAACAATGAAACTAATGCAGCTGTATTGTTAGAAATGGCTGCACTGCTATTCACTAAAACAAAGTTTTTTTTGTTGTGCTGTTTACATTTTGCTGGTTATAGCAATGCACTTTTGGTTGACCAAGCTGTTTACATTAGAGAATGTGAATTTAAGTCAAGTTTATTGCTTGAGAAGTTGAGGCTTGCATATTTCTTTAAAGCATTTATTTGCAGTATTTCACTTCGTTTCTTGCACATTAGCTGCATTTATGCTTTTAATTGTATTGTCCTAACTATTCTTATAATTAAAACAACTGCCAGTTGGCCAATTTATGTGTGGCGTTTCATCGTTTTTACTATGCATAAAATACAACACCTTTCATAATCTGATTTTTAAATTTAAACGAGGTCTTTTTGAATGGTTGTGCTGTAACTGCTGTGACCTAAATTATCATTTGTCGGGTTGCAAATATGCATGTGTGAAGCTGAAATTATATTTTGTAATGCTATGACAATAATTTGCAGTTTATACAATTACAATTCACAGTGACCTGGTACATTTGGTTTGAAAAGAAATGATAAAAAATATGGTGTAAAAAGAAAGTTTATTATTTCATAAGGTAATCTCTAACAACAATGACGAGACTGATGAGATGGACAGTAAGAACATCAGCCCCAGAACATCAGAAGAGTTGCTCAATTAGCGAATTTGCTAAATGTGAATCTTGGGTTGAAATGCTAGTCAGACTAATTCAAACTGGCCATGAATCTGAGTGTCCATCAAACTCCTCTATTAATGGGCTAGGTCACCCAAAAATAAAAATTCTGTCATCATTTATTCACCCTCATGTTGTTTAAAACATGTATATGACTCTTCTGTGGGACACAAAAGATATTTTAAGAAATGTCTTAGTGGTTTTGTGTCCATACATGGAAGTCAATGTTATTGGCCATGTTATTTTCTTACCAACGGTCTTCAAATCATCTTTTGTGTTTTGCTGTAGAAAGTTAAACAGGTTTGGAATGACATGAAAAGAAAGATATGAAAGATTGTTTTGTCCCTTTAGGTATCCATTTCAAGTTAAATCCATATTGCTGTCATCTTGGGAAATGCATAAAACTGATTTGTTTAGGACGCCACACTGAGCTAAGGTCAATGTCAGGTTTCTAAAGGTCCTACGTGGGACATCCATAGTCTCAATTATGCAATTCTCATACTTCTCCCCAAATTCAGCCTCTACATTTGATAGCACCACCTGCAGCTTGTCTGATGGATGGAAATGGCACTTGAATCTTTGACCACATGGATTTCTGATAGCAAGCAGCAGGTCTGGTTCATCTTGTGGCATGATCCCTGATTTAGACCCCTTTGACATCACAACTGAGCGGTTTGGGCTATTTAAAACGTTCCTCATCCCTGCATTGTCCTGGGTCTTTGTTGGGTTACCTGAAACACGCTGGTGCCTACATATTCTGTGGCTGTTGCCACCATGATCCAGCTGTAAGGCCTTCTGCTCCTCACCACCGGATACGTTTCCTGTTGTTTTCTTCTCTATGGAGGGGAGAACCCTGTATCTGTTCAGTGAAGCAGGCTCATCTGGGGGTCTGTCAAAGATTTCACCCAGTACCTCTGTATACGGTTGACTTCTGCGTCTCAGAACGGCTTGAGGTTGGTATTGGTTGAACTTGTCATTTGACTTGGTTGGAGGTTGAGGTGAAAGTGTGGGAGGCTGGACAGGTGTTTCCCTCTGAGAGTGTGCCATCATAGGTCTGCTGCGTCCCTTAGAAGACTTGGGCCTGATCACCTGCATCTTTTCCACAGAAGACATTTAATTCTGATAGATTAAGAGCTAGATAATCAGACATAGACAGATAGACAGATTAGATAGATAGATAGATAGATAGATAGATAGATAGATAGATAGATAGATAGATAGATAGATAGATAGATAGATAGATAGATAGATAGATAGATAGATAGATAGATAGATAGATAGATAGATGATAGGACATTATTAGTTTATGCACCGAATCAAACTTTTATAATCCACAAAATTTCGCGCGATCTATAAATTGTTGTTTTGATTTTAAGTTAATTAAATAATCAAATGGTCGCATTGAAATCATATTTTAGATGTCTCATACCTTGTTTTCAGTTTATTTTCCTTGTTTCAATCGTTGCAGAAATCAGAAGGCATTTTCACTACCGTCTGCAATGTTGCGTCGTCTCCATGGTAACGTCTCCAACACGTAAGCGCGCATGAGCGTTTTTGATAACGAGAACTTTTGCTTTTGATACACAATAATATTTGGATATATTTCTAGAATATTTTTTAATATTGTAAACCTGATTTTACGTTTAAATATCGTAAAAATATAATATATAAAATTGTATAAAAACATGTAATATAAATGTAAAGATACTGAAACATTTAAAAAATATATAAAAAGATAATCATATAGCAACTGATATTTACGCATCGTCATAAATTCATTTCTAATTATTATTTTAGGAAACAGACACCTGTCAATTAGGCAATTTATCATCCAGTAATGGTAGTCTTTGGACCCTCAGGTTAAAATGTTTATCTCCTGAACATATATTTAAAAAGAGATAAGTGAGATACAATCTAATGTAAATGTGATAAATGATATGACATTAGTGATAAAAACACAGATTTCCCAGAACATTATATTTTATTACTGTGATACATTATAGCTTTACATATCAGTTTTCCCTTTTGCAGCTTCAGCAAAGCTGAATTCAAGTACAATAATACAGAAATAAAGGTATTACCAGCAAAATAAGTAACAAAGAAAACTTGTTCATTACATATTTGGAATTCAAATATATACTGCCCTAAGTAATGTAAATTAAACACACATCATATACATTCTTCCCCTTTGAATAAAAAAAATTGTTCTTTAGATTTTTATAAATATATTAAATTACAATGATTTTAATGCCTACTTGACCAACAAGAGAAAATTGTAGTTGGTACACAAAGACAGGACCTTTTTTAAAAGAATTTTCAGAATCCTTAAAACTGATGCATTCATCTGCCTTTTGTGTGGGTCCATCAAATCCCCTTAAGTAAATCAAATCAACATTTTAAAACAGAAAGACAGCAAAACAAGTGTATATTTGTAGTAAAGTGAGTATGTGCCATAAGGACATGTATCGATTACCCAAGTATAGAGTAACTGCATTTGTCATGCTTCTATGGTAACTCCAGGAGGTTGTTTTTGGCATACAAGTCTTCTGTGATCTGGTATACTTCAGAGATAAGGGGTAGTGATTCTCCTAACAGAGCAACCACATGCGCCTGATCACCAGCATTCATCACTTCAAAGAATGTGTCACGCCCTGGAAGGGCACAGAATGCCACACCTACAGCTTTGCGGATCAGCCAGGGGTGGTGCTGAGCCAGAGACTCATTATAGGCATCAGAGCACATGACAGAGGTTTTGCTGTCCTCTTTGCTGGTTCGTAGACTGTCGAGAAAAAGCTCCAGCCAGCGTAGAGCCCTGTGTAGTCTCAAAAGAGTACGGCAACCTGATTCAGGGTGGTTGCCTCTTTTGGTGATGTCCACCAGGTCGTTTTCCAGTTCATACTTCACCATGGACTGGATGGTGACATAGTGGGATCCACTTTCACCCGTAAGGAAGTTCTCTAGGATCTGAATCTTGCTGACCACATCCTTGGAGATGAAGGAAAACACGTTCCCCAGAGTATTCATGAAGCTATTTGGAGTATTCATGATGGGGAGGGAAGAATTTAGATGAAAAAACTTGATCATATAAACCAGTGGTTACCTTTTCAAGGATTGCAAGATTTTTGACCAACACATTTCCATGACAAAAGTTGGTAATCTTAAGGGTGATTTCAAAAGTATTTTACATTACTTTAATTTTACATTAGTGACACAAGCATTTAAATGACAGCATATACCCACCTGACCAGCTCTTGCCATCCTGCTAGATAATATTTCATGTAAACCTCCTTTTCCTCACTCAGACATGATCTGAATGTTTCTAATACTTTCTGAAGACTGAATGCATCTGCCATTTCTTACGTTTCTTATGTAACTACCAGACGGAAGCTAAATCGATTTTGTAACCTTTCGCTTTCGCTTAAATACCTTATATTCTTTATAATTCTCAAAATTAATCTTGTTAAATCGTGTTAGTGTTTCATTGGGACAATTTCGCTGCCTTTCCCTTGATCTCTTCTTCCTGGATTTGCGGCGATCTTTCTGCAACGTAACAGCACTGTGCCAATCAAATCGCACTTCGAATGTCACGTGATACATTAAGATCTATGATTGGACGTTTGTTTCTTGCGTCTGACCGGTTGTATTTCAAAGCGTAGCGAGCTGCCTACATAGACATTTTTAGTCATGGAAGTTACCTAAAATCGCTGTTAGTGAGGGGATATGTTACGTTTTGAGACACAGTGACCGCAACATGGCTGCGGCATGAAGTTCTCTTGCTAATCTGTTTTTGAATGCGTTTTTGCTCTTTATTCAGTCATGTTATTCACGGCTGTATTTGTATTTGATCTACTTGTATTTGATATTAGATTGTAATCTGTATTTGATCTACATGCCTGGGTTGTTTGTGTAACTTATTAGTTTATTTTGTCGCTAATGTGCAAGTAGACGTAAAGGTAGCAGATTATGTGCTCGTGAAGTTTATTATTTATCAGAGCACCAGCAGCAGCATCATTTACGAAACATCTGATCTCTTTAAGCCTCGAAGATGCCTGAGATTAAAGTCACACCTTTAGGTAATATGTTTGCTTTTACTCCTAAATAGCAATTAATAACTTTGACGAATAAGTCAATAACAAAATTGCATAACAGATCAGTACATTATGTACCTTTTATGTTTATAATATAACAGTCTTTGACTGTACGTTCATTATTGACTAGTTGTTATTATGTAACATATAATATAGTATTATAGTATTGTATAGTGCAAACGTTTGTTATGTTTGTTTGCAATATATAAATATTACAATGTGATATATATAAGTTGTAATATACAAGTATGTTAAATCTTATTATAAAGTAGAAATCGACAATTGTTAAATGAGTAGTTCACTTTCAAAATAAATGTTCATGATAATTTACTCATCCCCATGTCATCCAAGATGTTTATGTATTTCTTTCTTTAGTCGAAAAGAAATTAAGGTTTTTGATGAAAACATTCCAGGATTTTTCTCCATATAGTGGACTTCAATGGACTCCACACAGTTAAAGGTCAAAATTACAGTTTCAGTGCTGCTTCAAAGGGCTTTAAACGATACCAGACGATGAATAAGGGTCTTATCTAGCGAAACAATCGGTCATTTTCTAAAAAAAAAAAAACAATGTATATGCTTTATAAACACAAATGCTCGCCTTGCTCTGTTCTGCGATGCCCGTTCATGACTTCACGTAATACGTAATTACGTTGAAAAGGTCATGCTTGACGTAGGCTCACCAGCTGACTCACTGACTGATTGTAATGGTGGAATTGAAATGGTCCAGTCGTGGCAGCATTGAGATTCTTCCTCTGTCGGCAATGGTTGGCATTTACCACATGTGCACCACCACCTCTTGTTAGATCTTCGTCTGCCCGAAGCTTGATAGCTTTGTGTCGCTGCAGCAGTCTCCTCCATCTGCTTAATTTCTTCCTCTGTGTATTCCGGTTCAAAAAGGTAGGGCAGGGCGAAATACTCCATCTCATCTTCTCCTCCAAGTTCAAAATCGTCCGACATCGTTGTTTTACCTTTTAACTCCCTTTTTTTGTAAATGGCGTTTGACTTATTATTTGCATGTTCAACTTGTAAACACTTACTCGGTGCTTCCGCCTACGTCAAGCGTGACCTTTTCAACGTAATTACGTATTACGTGAAGTCATGAACGCGCATCGCAGAATAGAGCAAGGCGAGCATATACATTTTATTTTTTAGACAATGACCGATCGTTTCGCTGGTATCGTTTAAAGCCATTTGAAGCTGCAATGAAACTGTAATTTTGACCTTCAACCGTGTGCCCATTGAAGTCCACTATATGGAGAAAAATCCTGGAATGTTTTCATGAAAAACCTTCATTTCTTTTCGACTAATGAAACGAATACATAAACATCTTGGATGACATGGGGGTGAGTACTTTATCATGAAAATTTATTTTGAAAATGAACTACTCCTTTAAGAAACATTATTATTACTATTATTTGAATTCTGTATGTGTATGTAAGTTCAAGCATTACATAATCTAATAAATGCAATAATAGTATAAATATAATGTTGTGTTGCAGGTGCTGGTCAGGATGTCGGGCGCAGCTGCATTCTGGTCTCTATCGGAGGGAAAAACATCATGCTTGACTGTGGGATGCACATGGGCTACAATGATGATGTGGGTTGTTCATTAAAGCAACACAACATTTCATGTATTGTTATCTTTCTCCGATTATCAGTTTAAGTCTGTCAGCTGCTGTTGTTAACACTTCTAATCTGTTTGATTTTTCCCAACAGAGACGTTTTCCGGATTTCAGTTACATTACCCAAAATGGTCGCCTCACCGAGTTCTTAGACTGTGTCATCATAAGGTCTGTATATAGTTGACGTGTTCTGTAGCCGTTGTGCGAGTTGTTCTGCTTCCTCTGTTGACCGTTTCCTCCTCGTGTGCCCTTCAGTCATTTCCATCTGGATCACTGCGGTGCTCTGCCCTACATGAGTGAGATGGTGGGTTACGACGGGCCCATTTACATGACCCACCCTACCAAAGCCATCTGCCCCATTCTGCTGGAGGACTTCAGAAAGATCACGGTGGACAAAAAGGGGGAGACAAACTTTTTCACCGCACAGATGATCAAAGACTGCATGAAGAAGGTTGTGCCTTTGAACCTCCATCAAACGGTTCAGGTAAAAGTCAGCTTTTGTAACTGCAAATGATTGTGAACGTTTGTGTCCTTTATGAACATTCCTACCGGTTTATAATTTGTGTCTTTTTTAATGACAGTGAATGTGTGTTGCTTATGAGTGTATTTGTATTTGATCTCAATCCAGGTGGATGAAGAGCTTGAGATCAAAGCTTACTATGCCGGTCACGTACTGGGAGCGGCCATGGTCCAAATCAAAGTTGGCTTAGAATCTGTCGTCTACACAGTGAGTGTCTTACTGTCTGTTCCCTCCTATAATGTTCCAGTTTTGTTTTAATTTGTAACGATAAATCGATTTATGCAGGGGGATTACAACATGACACCAGACCGTCATTTGGGGTGAGTACAATGTCTTTTACATTTTTCAGGATTTATGTCATTCTTTACATGAAAATTCTCTTTTATTTCAGAGCTGCTTGGATCGATAAATGTCGACCGGATATTTTGATATCCGAGTCCACATATGCCACCACGATCAGAGACTCGAAACGCTGCAGGGAGAGAGATTTCTTAAAGAAAGTTCATGAGACGGTGGAAAGAGGAGGGAAGGTAAGAGATGCTCAACGTACACGCTTTCTCTCCAGCGACGTGCGTTTGTGCTGTTTCTTCAGCTTGTCATCTGTCATTCTAGGTCTTGATTCCCGTGTTTGCTCTGGGAAGAGCTCAAGAACTCTGCATCCTGTTGGAAACGTTCTGGTAAGCCTAAAATGTTTCCATTTGTTATAAACTATACTACCTATAAACTGGTGTGAAACAGCAGGTCTTTCAATTCGACAGGGAGAGAATGAATCTGAAAGCCCCCATATATTTCTCCACGGGCCTGACTGAGAAAGCCAACCACTACTACAAGCTTTTCATCACCTGGACCAATCAGAAGATTCGCAAGACCTTTGTACAGCGAAACATGTTCGAGTTCAAGCACATCAAAGCTTTTGATCGGGCCTACGCAGATAACCCTGGGCCAATGGTGAGATTGCTGACGTCATATGGATTATTCTTCCACCAATTGGAATGGAAGAACTTGTTCAAATAAGTTTCAAGCAGCTATTTGAGACGAGATGATGAATTGATACGTTTTATGAATCTGCTCCGTCAGGTTGTGTTTGCCACTCCTGGAATGTTGCATGCTGGGCAATCCTTACATATATTTAAGAAATGGGCTGGCAATGAAAAGAACATGGTAAAGTACATTTACATTATAAAACTCATTCAGATGTCGTTGCTTATATTGGTGCACTGAAAGACAAAATCTTGAATGTATGTCTTTGTATTTCGTATGCATTTCTCAGGTCATCATGCCGGGTTATTGTGTGCAAGGAACTGTGGGACACAAAATCCTGAATGGGCAGAAGAAACTGGAGATGGAGGGAAGATCAACGGTAATGAGTCCATCCTCCAAATCTGTTTGCCACTAGATTGCACTAGAGAGCCGTTTGTAAAGACTTTATACACATTGTCCATAATGCGTCACGTCTGCTTGTTTGTTTTCAGCTGGACGTGAAGCTGCAGGTGGAGTACATGTCATTCAGCGCTCACGCAGACGCTAAAGGCATCATGCAGCTGATCCGCATGGCCGAACCGCGTAACATGCTGCTGGTGCACGGAGAGGCCAAGAAAATGGAGTTCCTCAAGGACAAGATCGAACAGGAATTCGGTAAGTAACAATTTTCTTTAAATGCATGTGTTGGTTGGTCGGTTTGGGATGCTTTTTTGTTGCTATGGCAATTATATGAGAATGGTGGTTATTTTGTTTTTGGTGCATGAAACCTTGACTAATATCATAATTGGTCAATTGTTTTGACCCATGCAGATATCAGTTGCTTTATGCCAGCCAATGGAGAGACGACGACCGTCGTGACGAACCCCAACGTCCCAGTGGACATCTCGCTCAACCTGCTCAAGAGAGAAATGGCTCTTGGAGGTGATCACTCATACACACACACAAACACACCCGGGACCTACTAACAGAGATCCCACCGTAACTACTCTGTCATACAGTTAAATATTACTGTAAATACCTCAACTGTTTTGTTATTATACAATTTTAGACATTTTTAAATCAACTATCCATGTTGGAGCTGTGGCTCAGTGGTCAGCACTCTGGACACAAATATATGAGCTGTTTGCTCACGGGGACCCGGGTTCCCCCCAGACCCCGTCTCTTGTAGGGCTGTCACGAATCGTCTCATCGCGATGGTTTCAGATCATCGCAATTATTGCACATCTCTATAGAAGACACAAGGGGGAGCTGTAGTGCCTGAATAGTGCATATTTTAATGTACATATTTTAACTAAAGTATGCTTATACTGATAAAATGTACCACAACACCATCACTTTAAAAAACCTTTAAAGCATATACCATAAAAATAACCTGCAGTACAATTTAATATTATTTAAGTTAATCTCAGCGTGAAAACCAGCCTACCAAAATTGAATTAACATTAGTCAAATTTTATTGTAATCTTGCAAGTGAGAAAAAAAACGACTAGAAGCTTTTCTATTAATGGTGGCTTCAATTCACCCCTGATCAATTTGATCAATTTACAAGTATTTGGCGGTTGTATTATTGACACGTAAAAGCCTACACCTTCAATATATGATGACCCCATTTTTTCCAATGTATTTCCAAGAAAACAAACAGTCTTATATTCAGAACAATATGTGACCCTGGACAACAAAACCAGTCTTATGGGTCAATTTTTTGAAATTGAGATTTTTACATCATCTGAAATCTGAATAATTAAGCATTCTATTGATGTATAGGTTGTTAGGATAGGACAATATCTGGCGAAGATACAACCGTTTAAAACTCTGGAATCTGAGGGTGCAGAAAATAAAATAATTGAGAAAATTGCTTTTGAAGTTGTTAATCAGAGGCACTGTAGCAGGCCATCCATTCCCAAAAATAAAGTTTTTATATATTTACGGTTTGAAATTTACAAAATATCCTCATGCGACATTAGGATACTTAATATCCTAATGATTTTTGGCATAAAAGAAAAATCGATAATTTTGACCCATACAATGTATTTTTGGCTTTTACTAAAAATGTTCCCGTGCTACTTAAGACTGGTTTTGTGATCCAGGGTCACATATGGTTGTTTCAAAGCCAAACCAAAAATGTATATGAGAATTAAATGTCAAAGCCCTAAAACAGACAATTAATCGTCATAATCGCAATGATTAATTGGACAATTAATCGTCAGCCAAATTTCATAATCGTGACAGTATATTTATATGAATAAAGGCATAAAATCCCCAAAATATAATAATAATAATAATTATTATTATAAAAAATCCATAAAACAAAAACTGACATAATTTCATGAAATATTACAGATATAACATATTTACAAATGTAATTCTTGTTTAGCTGTCTTTTTTAAGTAATTCGCCAAAGATTAATAATGAAACTGTCTCTCGCAGGTCCATTGCCGGATTCTAAAAGGCCTCGCACCATGCACGGCACGTTAATAATGAAAGACAATGTAAGTTGCCTTGGCTCTATATAGTACATGCTTAAAAAAAATGTGATGCATAACTTCATATATTATATTTATATTTGGCTGTTGTGGTGTGTGTGTGTGTGTGTGTGTGTGTGTGTGTGTGTGTGTGTGCGTGCGCGTGCGTGTGCGTGCGTGTGTGTGTGCGTGCATGTGTGTAGAGTCTGCGGCTGGTTTCACCAGAACAGGCTCTCAAAGAGCTCGGCCTCAGTGAACATCAACTGCGCTTTACCTGCCGCGTCCAGCTGCACGACTCCCACAGCGACAGCGACACGCTCGGGCGCATTTACACATATCTCAAGAGGTCTGACCGCTATCTGTCTGTATAGTGAATAGAAGTTCATTGTGAATGTTACGATCATTTTAACAGCTTATTTGGCCATCAGGTTTCTAAAGGACTGCAGTTTTTAAACATCAGTATAAAATACTGACAATTATTTCAGTTGTCGTCACTAGTTAGTTGTCTTGTATTGACGTTCAATAAATATTATACTGTTCATTTTTGGGATAATTATTAGCTGCATTTGACGTGATTTACATCGTGCATGAAACGTTTGCGTTCAGATCAGCTTGACATAATCTATGTCAAGTGTAAAATAACTGCGTGTGTGTGTGTAAAATAAAAAACATGTATAGAGAAACTGTGTGACATAAAAAGAGGAAAGTACAGAGATACATTTACATTGCACAGGGGTGAGTCAATTCACACCTTGTAGTATAAGAAGAAATAAATGTCAGTAAATGTGGGCAGATACTGTATGAGGCATGAAGTTATGGGTATTAGAGGTCATGTCTGTTTTCTTCATTTGTTACAGCGCATTGAAAAATTACGGCGTCCAGCACCTGCCTGACAGTACCGTTATCGTGGAGTCCATTGTTATTAAAGTGACCTCATCGCCTGAGGAGCCAAACCTCAAAGTCATCCTGCTCTCCTGGAGTTATCAGGTGAACCAATGACAATACACACTAATGGTTCTGTTTACAGATACTGTTGTTTCTTGTCTAAGTCAATGGGTGGGCTTAGCTAGGTACCACACAATACTGTATTTACATGAGATTTAAAAACATATATTTGGGAAAATGGGAATTCTTTGTTCTACTAAGAGTGTGTACTCAAGACAAAGGTCTTATTCTCAGTGGTTGTGGTCGGAGACAGTTGCTGAAGTGGCATTTACTTTTTGCCCACATGGAACTTTCTGAATGTTTCCAATCAGCCAAACATGTACTGTAGGTTTCACACATGCTGATATTCATGAACTGTTTGAGATTGAATCTCATCTTCACATTTTAATGAATACAGTATTTACCAAAAACATATTTTTTGTTGAAAAGTGTTAATGAACAGAACAGTCTTCTTGGTTAGATGATGAAATGTGCATCTTTTTCTGTTCTCCTCAGGATGAAGAATTGGGCAGTTTTTTGTCAACGCTGTTGAAGAAGGGTTTGCCTTCGTGACTCTGATAAATATGCACTGCTGTTTGACTATTGTTTCAAAAATAATAAAGTTTTTTTTTTAGGAAAAAGGAATTCATCTACTTGACTGATTTGCAAAGGTATATTTATTTTTAAATCTTGCATAAAAGAACTCGGCAAAGATCATTGAAATTTGACACTTGAAACAAAATGCGGGTGTATTTAGTCATTTGACATGTATCATTTGTGTTTTGAAATAACAATTACATTTATTCATTTGGCATATGCTTTTATCTTATCTAAAGCTATAATTCTGTATAGCCTGCTTTTACAATTGCAGACAAGAATGTAATTTTGCATAATTTTTGCATTCTGATATGTTATTTGATATCAACAGTTCAATGACTTTTTCATTTGTTTATTGCAAATCATGTTTTCCAGAAGTTTTCCAGAACAAACGCTGCTTTCAGTCACCACCTCAAAAATCATTAGAAAGAGAATGCATTCCCTTATTCCTTCTCAACTTCAATCTTTTGAGACTTTAGTACATTAAAATGAATATAAATCTGTACGTACAGTGCTAACATTCTCTGTCTAAAATGTTATCTGATAACAATAGTTTTCATTCCTTGCAAATAATGTTTGTTCTTCCACACCTTATGGACTTGACGGTTGCTCCGTCATAACTTATTATCCCTTATCTTAAAAACACGCAGTATTAAACATGTTTTTATTTTTCAAAAGAACGAAAATAAAACTGCCAAGATTTGCAGCTGCGTTCAGTCATCGACCACTTCAAAGATCATTCGAAATTGAATACACTCCCTTTTTCTTCTTAAACCTCACTCTTTTGAGTCTCCACCTGTAGTGTCCAGTTGCAAAATAATACAACAGCGGGTCCAGGAGGCTGTTGAGGCTGATCAGAGCCATGGTGACCCTCCGGGCGATCCAGAACTTCTCCGTGAGCAATACAGTGCGTGACACTAGATACACTAAATGCACAATATGATAAGGGAGGAAACAGAGAACCGTGATGGCCAGGATCGCATAGATGACCCTCCGTGCCCCACGGGCGGTGCAGTTGTTAATCCGGGCGATTCTGCGTGCCACGATGGGGTAACACACCAGTATGACCACGGAGGGAAGGAGAGATCCAAAAATGAGACTTACTGTGCTGTATGGTGCCAAGTGCTCCCACTGTTCTGAAGTAAAGTTCTCGAAGCACCTCATATCTTCAGTGACCCCCGGGCACTCCAGCATGACTGCCAACATGAACGCCCCGGAGATCAACCAAACGCCGGCGCTCACCTTTGTGGAGAGAGCTTTGTTGCGAAGCTGCAGGTAGGTATGAGGGTGCACGGTGGCGATGTAGCGGTCCACGCAGATGCAGGTCATGAAGGTGAAGCTGATGTAGATGTTGGCGAAGTGAATTGTGCCTGTGATGCGGCACATGGCGTCTTTAAACACCCATACGCTGTCGTTGACGTGGTAGTGGATGCGAAACGGCAAGGTGCACAGAAAGAGCGTGTCGGCCACGGCCAGGTTAATGATGTACACGTTGGAGGGAGACTTCTGTTTTATTTTACATACGAAGTAATACAAAGCTCCCAGATTTCCAAGCAACCCGAAAACCAACACCAGGGTGTACACTGGTGTGAAAAGACGGTACTGGAAAGTCAGAAATTCCTCCGTGGTGTGGTTTGAGGCGGTTGAAGGGGGGTCCATGTTGTACTTGTTTGCGATAGAGAAACTTTCCAGTAATTTCAATCTTAGACTTGATCTTCCTTTCTATGGCCTTGTACTTAAGATTACTTTCAAGATTTCAACCGAGAACATAAGATGCTATCGATGCATCTGTGATGAGGAACGTTCATTATTTTGGTTCTGTTCTTTCTTTGACGGTTACCGATGAGAAAGCGGTGGAAGTGTGCCGGTTAATTCTGCTGTGGAGAAGAAATGTGACCGCACATCAGTTTATAACCTTAACACGTCAACATCGAATGGACTATAAATCAATGTACTTACATGGTTTTCAGTTCATCGCTAGGATGAGGATTAAACAAAGGCATGGTGTGTTGTTCTGTCAGAGGTGGAAACTTATTCTGAGCGCTGTGGTTTGTGCACTGTTATAAACCGTCAGAACAGGAAATACTGAAAGTGCAGCCTCCCCCGGTTCTTCTGCGGGCACCTGGGGTACATGCATCATTTCAGCAGGTGGAAATTGTGAATTTTATGTTCCACATGCACTTTAACAGTTGAGGACAAAAGTAATGTCCAGGGAGGAGGGGGGAAATGTTTGTACAATATTTGCTTCAATGCCCCCTCAGGTTCAACCATCAAAATATGAGGTGTACAAAATGGAAACAACTTTAAAGGGACGGTCGCACAAAAATAACAATTCTGTCATCATTTACTCACCCTCGAGTTGTTCCAAATCTGTGGACATTTCTTTGTTGTGATGAACACAGAGAGAAAGATATTTGGAAGAATGCTTGTAACTAATTCTCCATTGACTACCACCGTGGGAAAAATTACAAAGTGCCCCAGAACTGTTTGCTTTCATACATTCTTCAAAATATCTTCTTTTGTGTTCAACAGAACAAAGACATTTATATAGAATTGGAACTCGAGGGTGAGTTAATGAATATAATTTTTCTTTTTTGGGCGAACGGTTCTTTAAGGCACCGAAAAGGTAAACTAAGTATATCGGGGAATATTGGTTTTATATAGAAAGTGCATAGAAAAATATTATTATCGAGTTTATCCTGGGGTTAGGTTTATCCCTAAACAGATGTTAAAACAACCAATTTACAACTGGAAAGAGTCTAAATGTTTTGCATTTATTTTCTTAATCCAAAACATTGTTTCATCATTCAAATCGCTGCCTCTGCTTTTTCAATGATGCTTGGTTAGATTTCCTATATTGTTATATATAAATCTAGCCAATGTCAATTTTTAAACAACTAACCGAAGACATGTACAGCGAATTGAGTAAAAGTGTAAAATAAATTGATCTGTCTGTTGAACATTCGTCACTCGTGGTGATGTGTCTTTTGTGTTTTTGTTCCTCTTAGAATCAGTTATGCTGACCTGAATCTATGTCTAAACCTCAAAATAGGTTTCAGTCTTGCTGCCAAAATTGTTCAAGATTAATTGATGAAGTGCTGTTCTCCACGTGGACACTAGATGGTGCACAAAACTAATGAACTGAGATTTTATCAAGAAACATGTTTCCAGTCAGTGTAAACTCATACCATAATACAATTAAGTATGCGTGTGTGAATGTTTAATAATTATATGCATATTTCAGCACTAGTAGAGCATTTGTAAAGCATGTTGAGTCAAAGCAGAATGATGTAGCTTTTCGTTTTTTTATGCATTTTGCGTATATTTAAATGATCTCTGATATGCTGTACCCTGTTGATAAAAACAGCACTTGCTGGTTAGGTATATGTTTTGAAGCATGGTAGCTGGTTGTGAGCTGGTTTATCATGGTCCTGAGCTAGCTGCTTGGGACCAGCTTAGCACATGACCAGCTCAAACCAGCTTTCAACAGGGTAGTTTGCTTTTTTGTGTATATATTGTTTAGTGTTTTGTCCAATTTGTACCATACACCTTATATTTTGATGGTTTAATCTAACCTATTGGGTCAATACAGCAAATGCTAAACAAATATGCCTCTCGAACAACACTTTTGAACAAGTACATTTTTAATTTTTAAATGCCTAAAAATTAACCATTTTCACATCTGTATATTTGTTTTAAATTTACATTTAGTCATTTAGCAGAAGCTTTTATCCAAAGCGACCTACAAATGGTAAACAATGGAAGCAATTGGCACAACATAAGGACAACAAAAAGCAGTAAAACTGGTCTCATATAACCTACCACAGTATACAGAGCTAAGTTTATTTTTTAAGGATAGAAAGAGTAGAAAAAGATAGAAGTCGGAACTAATCGGTCAGGTGCTGACCGGTATTGCTGCTATATATTATGTTCTCTTCGTATAGTGTTGATTTTTATTTGGTTTATCATGTGTCATGTATGTGATTAATGTTATCATGTGACCGTACAGTATGTATTAATATGGATGTGTCATTGAGTCTTGTGAATTTGGCACTGAAGAAGGTCACATGTGTGAACATGACTGAAACGTTGCCCCTTTTTATTTTAAAAATGCTTTTATCTCGCAAGTGAAGGTTATTCCTTTGTTTCATTTTAAAATGCGTCACATTAACATTGTGGCAGATTGACCTGCATGTATTCCAAAGAGTTGTACAGAACTAACAATGAAAATTGCAACTCGGTGGTTAAGTCCGTTGTTGTCAGTGGAATCTGCCTCATCGATTTAATGGAAAAACAGGATCACAGTTCCAAACTGATTCAATTCACTCTGTGGTTTATCTGTATTCCAATATTCTGCCTGTAGCCGGACTTCTCCTATTTGACAATGTTATATAATGTAAGAGGACTGTGACCTCTATACCTGGTCTCAGATGGATGCAGTTGCCACAAAGCAAAGAAGAGGAAGTGGAAATCTTCGCACACATTTATCTGTTCCTATAAATCTCTCACAACAGTCCGAGCATTGTGTCTTGTGTTCTTTTCATCTTTTCAAGTGTGCTAAATTTGCCCTGATAACGCATCCTCAATCTTAAAGTGATAGTTCACCCAAAAATGAAAATGCTGTCATCGTTTACTCTTCTATGTGGACACACAACCAATGCAAGTGAATTGGTTTTTAGTTACCAGCATTCTTTAATATATTTTCTTTTGTGTTCTGCAGTAGAACGAAAGTCATACCGGTTTGAAATGAGAAGAGGGTGAGTAAATGATGACAGAATTTTCATTTTATGGTGAACTGCCGCTTTAAATTCTGACCTGTATTTATGCACAGAGGGCCATACCCGAGTCAAATGACCCCGCAAAGCATTATGGGTGTCATCATGTGATTAGTGTTTCACTAATCAACAAAACACAACAAGGTGAAAACACTGAAGTCTAATTGACCCGTTTTAAAATATTGTTTTATTAGGCTGTCATTGTCTCTCATTATTTTAGCAAATTCAACAGCGCTACTAATATCAATTTTTTTTGGCGTTTTTGCCTTTTTTTGTACAGTAACAGTGAGAGGACAGGAAACGAAGTGGGTGAGACGGGGATGGGATCGGGAAAAGGACCACGAGGAAAGGACTCAAACTCGGGTCGCCCGGAGCGACAGCGCCATATGTTGGAGCATTAACCACAAGGCTATCGGCTCCGACCCTAATATCTATTTTAAGCAAATTTAGATTGCATAAAAATAAATTCTAAGAAAGTTCAGACACGAGAGTGTTCTCTGAGGGGCCTGAGGCTTCATGCCGTCAGACAGTAAAACACTTGTTCGCCAATAGTAAAGTATGCACAATTTTTTTTTAGAAGGGATAAATAATAGATCACAGACAGAATGTAGTAAGTAGTGGAAAGTGCGCTCGACAGAGGAAAACAGAGAGAACGTGTATTATAGTATTGGCAGGTAAGTGCCAGATTTACTCCGGTGGTTGTGGCACCTGCAGTCAGAAATGATAATGTTACATGCCATGTGTTCAAAAGTCACTGACAGTCTTCTTCCGTCTGCACAGAGAGAGAGAGAGAGAGAGAGAGAGAGAGAGAGAGAGCTTTGAGAAGCACTGGGATGAAAAGTAGGTCATTCTCCATGAGACTTGCATCTCTCCAATAAATCCACAGGACAGCAGCACATGTGTCTACAATAAGACGGAGAACAAGAATCTAAAATAAACACAGGTGGACAGAAAAGTGAAAAGTTTGGTTAATTCTGTGACATTTCACAGGTTATACACTCTTAATGACTTAAAAAAAGAAGAAAGATAGAAGAAAGAAAGGAGTGTAAAAAATAAATTGTATGCAGTGCCAGCTTATTATGGAACAACTTTAAAGACAAAGATGGGACGTTTCTTGTAAATCTCTCTCTCTCTCTCTCTCGCTCTTCATTTCTAATTTAGACTGCTGACTCAGCCACGAAAAAAGAAAAAATGAGCTTTGATCTATAAATGTCTGGGAGAAAGCTCCGGGTTAATGTCAAGAGAACGGGAAGAATTTGAAAATATCTCATTTCAACAACAGAGTGGAGAAGACTTCATCTTCAGAGGAGATACATGATGTTCTCATGATGTGACAAGGACAGATTCATTGTTTGAGTGCTCAAAATAAACCCTGTAAGTCGTGCTGAAAAGGGAAAGCGATTTGCTGTTTGGTCAAACATGGACCACGTCGCCATAATGAAAACACTGAGCTACTGGACAGTTTCATTTATAGGAAATCCTGATGAGCATAGAAGTTTAAACTAGAAAAAAAAGAATTAATTGGATCTAATTTTTATTGTTGCATTGTTTAACACTAATGTGTTAACGCATTATCATACAGTTAACAGGAAATGACATCATTCAGATTTACAAGAACAACTTTCTCTCTGTGGCACAAAACTAAACAAATAGCATTGTGTGTAGGTTTGGAGTAAAATCGGCGTGCATCCCTCCCCCAGGCTGTCCCACTTCCTGTGAATTAATATTGGCCTCTATTTTTGCCTTCAAATAGGAATTGAAGGCTTAAAATGCTCTAATTTAGTACTTGCTACAAAAAGTCCATTAGAACAGTTGAAGTTTTGATGTCTGGATCACAGATTCAAAATGGCTATTACTGTATTTAAATATGAAGAAACTCTTTGTGTATGTTTTTTATTATTATTAAATAGACAATGGGAAACACAATGGGCCTCATTTATGAAACGAGCGTACGACCGAACACTTGGCGTACGGTCGTTTCCACGCAAAACTTGGTATTTATCAATATGGACGTGAGCGGTTACGATCAAATCTCACAACAGGTCTCAGCTCGTGTACGCAAGCTTTGAGATAGGGTGAAGGTATGCTTTACCCTTTTGATAACTGATAAGGAATAATGACAAATAGAAAGATAGATTAAGTTTTTTTCGTTTAGTATAACAATGTAAAATTAGATTCCAATGCGATTTCTTATTTTCATTACATAGCCTAAGTAAAATATTTTCTTTCCTAGCCTTATTACAGTAGACTTTATGATCATTTAAATGTTTAAAATTACAAGGTTAATGGGTGCTTTGGTGTACAAAACTTTAATGAAATTTTAGGTTATTTCTAAGATCATTTACTACAAGTAAAATGTATAATTAAAAGTAAAACGTTTAAAAAAACTACAATAGGCCTAATCAATATATTTACAAGCAATGGGTTAGTTTACCTATTTGCAAGATGATAGATTCTTTGTTTGACAAATATGCATTCTAATGAAAACAAACACAAAACACATGATTTAATGTTTTTTTTATTTGTGCGATGTTCACTTGGGGGTGGAAGCACTGGGTCACAGCTCGAGATTGCCTGGCTTTGTGTGGCAGGCTCCAGGCCGGTTTGTGGGGGCAGAAGACCGCTGGTTCTTGCCTCTGACAAATCTGAAAGAGAAAAAATAAATGAAGCAAACATAAAACTGTGTGTACTTGATTTAAGCAGCTTGAAATGCAAGATTAGCAGCACCCCGTTTAGAAACATGCATCCGTCTCCTCCGCCATAGACCATTTTCTCTTCACCTAAATGAAAAAAGTTAAAAGTTGTATAAAAAACATTTACACATTTAATTGCGCCGCAAAAATGATCAGTAATTTACATCTACATTCGTTTTTACATTAACACATTAATGTAACTCAAACAAAATTCTTTAAGACTGAAGTCAGATTAATTTTGTTTAAATTGAAATGCATTATACAACCAAAGTAATTTAAAGCAACAACAATACTTTCAGTGTAAAAATAATAGTGAAACAATAATAATAAATAATTAGCGGTCATTTTTACCATATCTAGTAAATACTCTTTCCAAACTGTTTTTCACTTCTTCGGATTTCGCTTTTCAAGGTTAAAGTTTACATATCTAAACCGTAAAAGTTCCTCCTTTTGGCCGGATTAATTTCTCCTTGTCGCAAAATCTAGGGGCGAGGCGTCTACACCCACGAATTTAGAGGGGCGTGATATATAAATTACGATCGATTTCAGCCTCCGCATTTATCAAGGTACGATCATTCGTACAATGAGATTGGCGGTATAGGAATGTTTGATGAATCACACGTGAACCCTGTCGTAAGATGACTTCTGCGCATGGATCTGCGCTCATTTCTACGTTAGATTGATAAATGAGGCCCAATGTCTCAACTTCTCCAGGAGTTAAAGGAATAGTTCATCGTAAAATGAAACATTCTGTCATCATGTATTCACCAGAAGAAGATTTTGTGTTCATACAGAGGAAGTCAATGGGGTCCAGTGTTGTTTGGTTACGCTTCTTTTGTGTTCTGCAGAGGAAAGAAAGTCATACAGGTTTGGAATCACTCAAATGAAGCTGAATAAAGGAAAAAAATATTTTCATTTTTGGTCGAACTATCCCTTTAAAATTCCAGTTATGAATTTCATTAGCTTTTAAAACGATAATTCACCCCAAAATAAAAATTCTGTCATCCTTTACTCACCTTCGAGTTGTTCCAATTCTATATAAATGTCTTTGTTCTGATGAACACAGAGAAAGATATTTGGAAGAAAAACGATATACGGTTTCAAAGAGACAACATAAACAAACGTTACTGCGCGTGCGTGCGTGCGTTCGTGGACTGCCCTTAACTTCCGGTACACATTCGCAAACAATAGAGTGCCTGTAGATTATTTCTGATAACAAGCAAAAGAAACCGAGAAGAACCGTTACTTGGTTTAATTTGTCTCTGCAATATTTTGAATTTAGACTGCGATACCAAGCTCAACCGCTAGAGGTCAATGTACCATACGGTTTCTTTAAATACGACAAAACTACAGGCCCCATTCAACATTTATTGTATTTATTTAATGAGAGGACAAAAACACGCACATCAATCTCAAATGGGTGCTCGACCAAGAGTGTAAACTGTAGTAGTGTTACTACTTGTATTTATTTAATACAATTATTATACAATAAAATTATAATGTAAATTAACATATATAAATATAAATAGTTATAGCCGCTTGCCAAACATAGACCAGAAGTTAATTGCAGTCCAGGCGTGTGCGTCCAATATGAAATGGTCTATAACCAAACAATTCTTGAAACCCATTGACTTAAATTACTTTATATATTTTTTTGTTCTGTTGAACACAAAAGAAGATATTTTGAGGAATGTAGGACAGCAAACAGCTCTGGGGCAATTTTGACTACCATTGTCATTTTTCCTACTATGGTAGTTAATGGGGTCCAAGAACTGTTTGGTTATAGCATCCGTCCAAATATCTTTCTCTCTGTTCAACAGGTTTGGAACATCTAGAGAGTGGGTAATTCATGACAGAATGTTCATTTTTGGGTGAACTGTTCCTTTAAGTTGCAGGATGAGCAAGATCTTACATTTCATGGTGGTCTTTCATTTTACAGTTAATGCACATATGAAATAGGTTTTGATGTATGTATTAACTGGGTCAGTCTCACAAAGTGTTTTAATGGACAGTGAGGTAGTCCAACAGTTCTGTACAATATGATTTGTACACATTTTATGTAGCTTGTTAGGAACAGAGAACATCATATGTTTTATGAACCGAAGGCATGAGCATCAAATGTATTTCTCCATCTATACCAGGCACTAAAACAATATCATTCCAAATGTGATTAAATGTCATGGTGGTGGTTGTCCGGAAGGTGATTTTCCAGCCATTTAATTGAACTGGTTCCATTTCCGAGACCTGATACAATTAACATATAACAAGATGGAGAAAAGAACATTTCTTAGACCTTAAGCTGTCATCAAAGTTAAAACATTTGTTGAAAGATTTTTTCCATGCTACAGTTACGTTTCCCGTAGGAGCGGAAAGCGGATAATTCATAGTCTAAACGTTCTTGAGGTGAAACGGATGAATTATAGTGGAGTGTGTGTGCGTATGGCTTTCACGGTCATGATTTAAACGGTTGCACACAAATATTCCTCAATGCTAAATTCATTAAGGGCTAGTTTTACAGTCTTATATGGCATCCTTCATTCTTAACCACATAATAGGAAGATGTCCTATTCAATATCACCTTTGACTTCACTTTCTTCTGTAAAGCAGAATTGGAACAAGTATTTTGAAAGGTTGTTTATAAATCTCAATTATATAACATGTAAAAAGACACATATGACCTTTAACAAATCACTTCTGCACCTCATGCAAATACAGATTGACAATGGGGTGTGTAGTTTTTAACAGTTTAAGGGATCATCTCTCATCTCTTTGGCCTATTTATATGATCAGACTGTTAAGGGCTAAGCTATTTTCACACAAAAAGTAAAAATTCAAAATAACTATTTTTAAAACCAATCAAACATGCACGTAATGGTGGTGCGACAACGAATACATGTTTTATGTATTGTTATTTAGTACACACCACAAGTAACATTCTCACGTTTTTTCCAGAAACGAGAACACGTTGATGATCCCTAACTCCCGTTTTAGGAGCGAGCGTTTGAGATTAGTGTACTCACTCACTCTCTGCGTGTGCAGTAGAGGAGTACAAGTCGCTGGGATCTCTTGCAGTTTTACTCTCCTCTCTAACGGCGATGAAATTTCACTTTTAATCGTTAAGGAAAATCGTCCACGATGACGGTGGATTTTGAAGACTGCGTCAAAGACTCGCCTCGATTCCGGTAAGATGCGCGATTTCTCGTGATTTAAAAAAACGCCGCGCTTCACGCCGTTTACAACCCAAGGGTTGATTCAGTGAATTTTACTTTGATAATGTTTTATGCCATTAATTCAAACTATAAGAATTCACGTTTATATTGTGTTGCTTTTGTGTTGTTCCATCTGCCAATTCTTCAGTTATCCAGTACTGTTGTTGTGTAGTTTCATGAATGAATTCATCGGTCTGGCTTTGATCAACCTGTTTCTCTGACAATGGATGTTAATGCAAAAATAAAGGCAATAGGCTCTTATTACATGTTAAGTTTTTATAAATTAATGGTGTCCATCTTAACATTTATTAAACAAAACAGGCCATTTTGGCTCTGACATTAAGAAAACTCTCAGCAACAGTGTGATAGGCAAGGCGCCTTAAATGGCTAAAATACGGGACATCTGAAAGAATGAAGGTTCGAAACCCAAAAGGATTCTCATGTAGGCTACTATGCCCGTTGTGCCCTTTAAACACATTATTTAAAGCCATAGTTCATCCATTTAAAATGTATTTTATCATCTGTTTTTACCCTCATGTTACTTTGACATGATTTTATTGAAGTATGACGTCATTATTTTCTGTATAGCACAAAAGAAGTTTGCATGCAAAAATATAAGTGCTGTTTTCCATACAATAGTGGATGGTGACTGCAGCGGTCAGTCTCCAAAAGGCACAAAAAGCATCCTTATAAAATAGCCACATGACTCATGCACTATATTCCAAGTAATATCAATTTAAAATCTTGTTTAAATTCTGCCCTAGTTCCCAAATCCCATTTATCACCACGAGAACATATTCATTTTTGGGTGAACCATCCCTTTACCAGCAGTGAGTCTACCGTATGTGGCCATGAAGTCAGTTGGATAACCTCTAAATGTTTTTTGAATACGATCAGACATTACATCAGTCATCTGGTGATTCGGATCATCACGGAAAAAAACTGCATGTCTTTTCCCAGCATCTTTGGATAATTCTGTATAAAACTCTTCCGCGTTATGATGTTCTTCTAATGACTTGTTGTAGTATTTATTTAGTAATTTATTTAGGTTTATATAGTAGTATCACTGTTAATTTAAGACCTTTCGCTCACTTGATAGCGGTGTTTACTAATTGTGTGAGAACAATGTTTGGCTAACTATCCAATCGCCAACAGTTATTGATTTTCCATGATTCACTCGACGTAGTTTGCATCCCATCCGCTAATGTGTTGATGTTGATCTCTGGGGATTCCAGTTTTACTTTGACTGTGATGACCAAGACACTGAATCATGCTTACATTTTTTGATAGTTGATTTCTTGTTTCATTCGAATGAATGTTAAAATACTTTGCTTTAAAGGTGAATTGTGTCATTTCTAAGCCACTTCTGCCAAATAATGACTTCTTATATTAAGGTTTTTAAAATATTTAAATGACACACTTCATCTTTAAGTTACGTTGTGTGATGTAAGCAAATGATGTGAATGTTAAAATTGAAGCAGTGATGTGACGTCTAGTTTAGTGTAGGAAGCCCATGCATTGTAATCGGGATGCAGAGCGAGGAACGGCACATCGTCGTGATAAGAATTCAAGTAGGGCTGTCGCGATAAACCGACGATAAATGTCACGTGATTTATGCACGGCTTTTGAGTGAAGTACGGGAAAATGCTGCTGCATCCGAAAGCCAGAGGGCGCTCTCCTGCGGAAACTGCAAATACGCACTGCAGAAGAAGACCATAACGCGTTCTAGAATCTAGGAAATGCCTATGGACATCTTTTTATCACTGTTACTCAAGCCTCATCAGGTATTTTTATGATAATAAAGTATATTTATAATGATCATGTTTGACGGGTGTTGCTTTTTCAAATGCACATTATAAGGGACTCAAACTCGCACTGCTTTTAGATCGAGCAGCATTTCCTACTGATCCCAGAGCCGTGCTTCACAGACAAGCTACGCGTTAAAAAAATATCGACACATTGCATATCGCAGCCAGCTTGATTTCAATAGGATGTAGTGGTATCGCGATAAATTATCGTGCAGCCCTAAATTCAAGCCAGATTTGCACCTATTTTGAGTCTGTTGGTTTCCTTATGAAATTATTTCTCAGATCATTTTTCTTGGCATGAGAAGGATAAAACACAACGTAGCAGCTCAGCACGGACGTGTAACTCAAAATGACTGCGAAAATTCCTTCCCCTCCAATGACTCTCTTGACAATATATTCAGAGAGGAAGGAGGTACGATGGTACAAACATTATGGCGAAACATGGGATCTAAAGAATTCCGAATGTCCCACGCACCGGCTCTCGCTGTGACTGTGGTTAGCCCAGAGAACCCGAGGTTACACAAATAAACCGGCATTCCTTTTACACTCACATCCCCACCATCAGCTCCAGTTACTCCCCACGTGAGCGTGTGTGTGAGTAAATCCGTGGTATAATCCCTGCTCCAAATCAAAGACTTCCAGGTTTGGAGGCAGCGCCTTAATGGATGCCATCTGCCTTTGTGGGTCAGATGTGTTCGGTCTTTTGAAGAGAATGGTAGAAACTTTCTAATGTTAATGGAGAAACTTTGTTTTTATGTTTTCTAGAGAACATGAGTGTTGCCGAAATCTCACCTGTGATGCGAGGCTTGAGTGGGTGTTTGCCAGCGCGTTGCTGCGTGGTTGATAATGTGTTCTAACTATTTGCATTGCATTGTTTTGTGGTTGCTAGGGTGTTCTTGGTGCCCTTGATCTCCATATACAGTACGACTCGGGTTCTTCCTCCAATGTAGGTGTATAGACCTCTTCAGAAAACGTAAACAACACTGGTCCAACACTGGTCTAGAAGAACTTCCTGTTTCACTTTTTTTTAACACTACACAAACGTTTGAACAGAATACAACCAACAGAACATTTAGAACTGAATCGTAATGTTAAACAAATATCTTGAATATTTAAGTGTATTTATTTAATAAAAGTAAAATGAAAAAGTAAAAGCATCTGGAAGTGCTTCTGGAACAGTGTAGACCTCTTGCGAAGTGGTCTATAGGATATTTTCACTCATTATAGCGCCTGGCAGACAAAAAACAAAGCAAGTCTTGATTTTAGGTCAAATTGAATGTTTGTTCTTGTCCGTAGCACTCAGAAAAATAAATTCATCCATTTCGTTCTGTTATTGCTCTGTCAGTTATTTGGTCTAGGGTTTTCAGTCGGACTTGCAGAACAAGGATGCTGCTTGATTTATGAAGTCTTGTAACACTTCGAAGTGCGTAACACTGGTGCTATCCTGGATTGACTTTTGAAGCATTTGGGCCACGGCCGGTGCACTAATGGCTCTTTTATGGAGGTAAAAGCTGTTACGTAAGGTCTCAAGAGGTCAAGAGCCAAGAAACAGTCAAACTCCTCGTCCCGTCTTAAAAACTGAATACAATCTACCTCATTCACTTGTTGGTGCATGCTGTGCATTACTGTCGCATGATTGACTCCTCACACATCTTTGCAATTCACAAATATCCATTGCTGTAGTCTGGATCGGTTCTCGCCAGTATCTTTAAAACCATGGCGCTGTGAATGCAAGTAACTCTGTGAATGGTGTTTTGAAAGGTCAAGGCCACAAAAGCACCAGTCGCTTAATGTAGCATCACATGGCATGCTTTCACTTTGCTCATTCTCTACTGCAGTAAAGAAGAGAAAAATGCAATACAGGATTTTGTTGCACTTAACCATAACGCTGAAAAAGTCTACTAGTCATACTATTTTGTGCATGGAGAGAATTTCAAGGCTCAGATTTTTTGAGTTGACCATTAACCGGCTCTCCTATGGTGTCACTTCCCAAATCTACCAACAATTTCATTTGCTTTTATTAAAAATTAGTGTTATATTTGTAATTCGACATATCTTTCAGGATTAGTGATCTCTTTATTGTAAGACTTTAGCAAACTTTAGCCGGACCCTCATTTTGTGAAGTGCTGAAACATTTGGAATGTGAAGCTGATTGTAGCCACCTGACCAAATATTATTCATCTTTCTTAACTCGCGTCTGCTGTGTCACCTTCCCTTGCAACCCCCACAGCGAGCGCTACAATACTTTCCAGAAGTTACTCATTTCATTTTAAGTTTTATTTCATGCTGTTTTGCTGCTTGCTTGGTTTTAGTGAGTTGCTGGCAGTACAAATCTTGTGGTCATTTTCAAGTTATTTTACGGTTTTCTTGAGGGCATTGCCGAATGCCGATGTCTTCTAATAATGAAGACGCCCAACTGTGGCTATATTCATTTATGACCACTAAATCCTCCTCTCTAGTACAAAACTGTATTTAATAATGAAGATGTGTTAGTTTTGTATTATTATGATCCTAGAACAGAACATTTGGTAAACAAAATGGCATATTTTTGTTCTTTACTAAATCTCTGTTAAGTGGTTTGACGGTCAAATGACTTCTGTCAAAATTATTTCAAAATCAGACAAAATGATAAATTGGTATTAAATTCAATCTGGGCACCATTCAGTTTTTGCTTTTGGTGTCTTGTCTTTAGATTTCTTTAAAGTTCCCTTGTGACTTTGACTGTTATTGACCAATTTGTGTTAAACTCATGAATGGCTCTGCTGTTTTTTGCCAGATATTGAGGGAGGGGGATATATCCTCGCTGTGCTACTGTGACTCTTGGGACAAATTCAGTGTATGATTCACGCATGTATCTTCTCCAGCTTATCAGTAGAATGTTCTCATTGTACACGAAACCTCTCCGTCACACCGTCACACTTGCTTCTTTCACCGGAACGGATCGATGGGGTCAAGATGATTGGAGACCAACAGCTGTTAGAAGTGTAGCGGAGTCTCTTAGCATTGACTCATGGTCATGTGAGGAGTATGACTATGAATGTGGAACCACATCAGACAATAATCTTAAAGACCAGAATCAAAGTAGCTCAGTTGATATGATCCCTCTTCCACCAAACCGTTTTTGTTAATCTGTCCTGAGGCTAATTGTCGTCTCATGACTTTGCATTCAATTAGCAGACACTTTTCTCCGAAACGACTTTGTCCTTCTGTTAAAGCCACAATATGGAATATTTGGACTGCTAGATGGCGCACTTTCGAAACAACAACAAAAGTCGAAGCTAAATGACGTTATGTATGAGAGTGCAATTATGGGACATGTCGTTTTCACCATCCAGAGGCGTATGGAGATCGCCCATCATGTTCACGGACGAGGTAATGAATTAATTTTATTTTATGTCATCGTAATGAATTAGCTTGCAAGAAACGTGGAATGTAATGCTACGTTAGCCCGAGACTGATATTGGACTTTGTCCATTGATTTGATAGCATAATGCTACACAGTTTTACATGTTTAAAACAGTCATACAGTCGTCGTTGTCGTTGCGTGTTGCCGTAGTTTCTACAACCGGAAACTGAGGGTAGTGCGGAGCAGCGGATATTAAGTCACTGATATGCGACAAATACAAGGGAGACAAGGGACGGGCCATTTTTTTAAATAGGAATTTCTCTGGATTTGCACATTCTTGGGAACATTTGGGATAATGTAAGTACACAACTGCATGAAATATATCACACTGTGCAAGTGATTTTTGGATATTTCATAACAAAATTCTTCCATATTGTGGCTTTAAGTGGGTCATTTGTTTATTGAACAAACACTGTTGTGTTTTTGCTGCAATTGTTATTTACAATTTTAACAGTTTAATCTCTGAATTTGAAGTTGACTTTGTTGATCAATAGAGTTTAATTTTATACTAAGATGATGACGGTGACCTCACTAATCTATGTTTACAGGTTGTTTTTATCTATGCTTTAAAGCTATTTTAAACAGATTAAATGTATTGACTTTAGATGTCTTAAATAATTGTTGCTGATGCTTTGGCTGGAATTAGAAACAATGTCATGTTTACAAGGTAGACATGACTGTTTACATTTAGGCATATAGCAGACGCTTTTATCCGAAGCGAGTTTTTGAGAATTTGTTAATAAAGAAGTGACCTGTATATTTTATAGTCTTTTTTTAGTTATTTAGATTTCAACATTGTCTTCTCCTAATAAAATAATTGTGGTTGGTCATTTTACTATAATGTGAACCAGGCCTCAAAGTTAAATTGTGTTGAATTTTGTTGCATCAACAATGGTCTTTGTCGCCTCAATTCTCCTTAAAAATGAGTGACTTGGTCACCTTGTCGCTACATATCTGCAATTTCTATGCATCATTTGGGATCAATTGCACTGCGTAGAAAGACTTGTTTTGTGTCTCCTGCGGTCAGAGAGGAAGAACAGTTATTTATGGCCGACTCTCAAGGACCGTCCCCATCCCACAAGTCCTCTGAGAGTCCGTTCGGTGCGGTTTGCTTGTTTTTGAAGTTCTTCTTCAAGAGTTGCTGTTGTTTCGGGCTGGAAGGAATTTCTGCAACATGCTCTTATTTCTTCTGCTCTATTTCATATCAACCTCCTGTTCTAAATGTGTGCCAGCAGGGCCCGATGTCTTCGTACGTCAGGACCCATGTGATCGGCGAGCCAGATGGGTTCAGACAGCCACTCCCATAATTGGGTTACTATCTTCTGCGCTGCACATCGCGGCCCCTGAAGCAGTGCGGTTGAAACTGGTTTCCAGGTTTATGTAGAGGTCGTACTATGGTGTCTAATATAGCTGAGGGTATCTAGGACCGTTTTAAAACAATCTTGTGTACTTTATAAAGAGCTAATTTGACCCCCCCATACTTCATGGCATTAGAAACGAAATCAATTCAGTCTTGCCCTGAAAGCCTGTTAATTCAATTGACCCATTTCTCCAATATTAAATAAGACTGCGAGAGACTGTCACTGAGGCTGACAGAGATGTTCTCCACATCTTGTTAACACCATCAGCGATTGTTCTCCATCGTTGGACGACGGCCTCGATGTGAAAAAAACAGGGATTAGCTCAGAAATTTCAACGTTTTGGCTAATCGCGGATTAGCCCACATTCCCACTTGCAAATAGTCCCGGAACGTCAAGGTGTGTGGATGGCAATGGTTCACCTTTGCTTAATCCAGTTGCCAAATCTGAGGACTATCAGTGAAACGTTGGAAAACAATCATCTAGAAACTACTCTTATCATTTAGAAGTCTAGTAATGCACTTCAAACCACTCAGAACGCCAACTACATAGCAGCGCCCTGGCAACTACTTGACATAAGAAAGGTCAAATAAAACAATAGATTTTTTTAGATGATTAATTAAACTATAAAAATGAGTGACTTATGCAAAAAAAGAGTGGTTTATGCAAAACCTGCGACCATGATGCTGCACTTTTGTGAGTGGTTGGGGCGTTGTTAGGGTGTTTATGGAGGCTAGTCGGTTTATTTCTGGCTGTAGGTGAAAAGAGCCCACAGTCTCTTTAATGCATGTTTTCATGCATTTTTTTGACATTATATATACAGTATATAGTCAGATCCCTTATAAAAGTAGTATCACACCTCACAACAAGGTTTAATTATTTTCAATGAATTTATTTTCTTTGATTAACATGCATGATTTGCGGTATCCTTCATGTTTGTAGTGTACAGTGTTAATTATTAAATGCCTTCTCATTTGTAAGTCGCTTTGTAAAAAGCGTCTGCTAAATAGTTTCGCAGAGATGACGTATTTTTGAATGCAAAAACTCAGAAGCGCGTTAGCATTTTAGCACTTCCGGTTACATCGCCCTAAAGTCAATAGGTTTTTTGAATGGGTCTTTGGTTAAATGCCTAAAATAAGACCCGTGGTTAACAAAACTACAAAATATTTTCACATTATTAATCTATGACACACCAGTTATTACCAGTGCGTGATTTTTTTAAAGCTTTATCGTGTCTTAAAATGGCGGTTGATAACAAGTTGCTAAAAGCGGCTACATCCTTTGGTGGGGACGTTTGACGTCATCGTGCATATGAATCTCACAAATAATGCAACATGGCACAAATCTCTATAAACGTGGAATGCGTATTAATTCTCTGAGTAATTACTTACCAGTGAACACGTTTTAAATAAAGTTTAAAAAGTTTTTAAAGGCTCTTTGGTGGTGATGTTGATATCAAGCAACCGTAGTGTATTCTGTTCATTGCTTTCTTCTTCTGCCGATTGCTGTTTTTGAAGCCTTAATACAAATGTTGTGTTAATCTGTAAAGATGATCTTGATAGACAAAACGTGTGAACATCATAAAAACCGTTGTTAATCACAGATCTTATTTTATGCGATCTTTCAAAAGTATATGGGAAAAATCCATAGCTTTCGGTCGAGGGGACCAGTGTAGCGCTAACTTCTGGGTTAGCCTACAAAAATAAGTCATCTCTGCGATACTCTAAATAAATGTAATCGTAAATTTACACGACAGGTTATATGTCGAATATTCGGTATGCTTCATAGTAAAAGTGACATGTAATGTAACGGTTCCCACTAATAAGTCCTCTCAGCCAAGCCAGAGATCTTTAAGGCGTTACACAGTGTCATCTTGTGAGGCAGGGGTGATGTCTTTACAGGCTTTTGTGTACAGCCTGACGGTTCTTCCTGTCTACAAAAGCTGAATAGCTGCCCCATTCACATACCACCACACAAAAGCGTTGCATTTTAAAAGGTTTGCAAATCTGATTTACGCAACATGAAGAAAAAAGTCTAGGAGAGCACACCACGAGTGAAGACCCACTGAGCGAAAGAAGTGTGAACGGTTTATTAAATGACAGGCAATCCAATAACACTGCTGGACTCTTTCTTTTTTAAAGATTTATTTTTGGCGTTTTTTTGCCTTTATTTGATAGAGAGAGTGACTCTTTTCAGAGAGGACAGGAAGCAAAGTGGATGAGAGAGAGGGGGTAGGATCGGGAAACGACCACGAGCCGGGATTCGAACTCGGGTCGCCCAGGACACACCGGCGCCAGGACTCTTTCTTGAGAAGTTCTACTGTTGTTTGGGTGATGATGTAGGTTTGTTGGGGGTCTTTTTTGTTGACTTCAGGCCGTCACACTGCTGAGGAAAATCACATTGTTTTTGCTGTTGGTTTCAGGATTCTCAGCCTCACCTCCAAAGTCCAATTCAATTCTCAGCGTCTGTTCTCAAATAACCAAGCTCTCAGATTTCTGTCTGTTAGGAGGAAATCACTTATTTTACAGAAAGAGGGTTTGATTTCTACGTGCAATTCTGGCTGTTATTAGTGTTCGAGATATTTACAGTTACACGCTTGGTAAGCAAAACCAAAAGATAATAAAAAACAATGGGTTTAAAGAGTTTCCCATGAATCCCCCCTGTTGATAGATGATGTTAACCTCCAGAGATGACGCCTCCACAGGAAGAGCCACAGTAATGCTGACTGGGACCTTCCATTCATCTGTTTCCGGTCAAACATGAAGATGCGCAAAATTTCCTAAAGTACCTGTAAACAACATTCAGTCCCACTAAACACAAGGAAGAGCTGTAAAAAAGCCCCTGAGCGTGACTAACAGGTTGATGTAATGGATCTCGATTGGGATTAGCGTCATCCACCCACCAGCCTTCCACTTCAGTTCACCCACACAGGAGGTGCTCAGCAGGCAGCTATGGTTTTATTAGTAATAAATTCAGTTTATTGACAGTAAATCACTGCTCCCTGTGGATTATCATAAAATATCAAATGTTTTATCATTTTTTTCACCCTCACATCATTCCTGTATGATTTACGTTCTTCTGCAGAACACAAAAGAAGATATTGTGAAGGATGTTGTTAACCAAACAACATTGGCCCCCATTGATGTCCATTATATGAACACAAAACCACTGAGAAATTTCTCAAAATATCTTTGTAATAAAGTTCAATAGAAGGGAAGGAAGGAGGCGGGAACCGGCATCATTCAAACACAAAACTTTAATCAAAATAAATAAACAATAATCCAGCAAATAAAAGGCCGGCAGCCACCTCACGGTCGACTGCCGGCCACACGAACATAAACAAACTTAACCTGTTTCCGTGCCCGGGTCCTCTCTCTCGATGGTCCGGTCGCTCGTCCTCTTATGCTCCCGAGCTCCCCCGTGAGACATGCGGGGACCGGCGGTCGCACGGCTGACACTCGTTGCCACTTACGCCGCCGGCCCCGCCTTACTCGCCCCACTGCTCTCGCCCCGCCTTCCTCGCTACAATCTTCTTTTGTGTTCTGCAGAAGAAAGAGTCATATACAGGTTTTTAACGAAATGAGGATGAATAAACGATGAAAGAAAATGTATTTTTGGGTGAACTTCCTTTATCATACTGCTGAAACAATAGTGTACTATAATGTGGTCACATGACCTTTCAAAGCATGCATGTTACATGTTTCATTCAATTATCTCAAGCAAATAAATGAATTCAACTTTGGTTAAAATTGTCAAATTTGCTATGCCTTTGGTTCATTTGTCATACCGTAAATGCAACATTGAGTGCATTGCATTATGGGATACAGTATGCTGTTTGTTTGAATTGTGGACTGATAGAATACGGCATCTGGATATTCCATGCAAAATGTTTTAAACGGAGTTTGCAAAAATCATGTGGATGTTAAACATAAAGAGGTCATCTTTGGGAAGTGCACTCGCTTGGAAGTGCGACCAGCAGTGTGTCAACTCCATAACTGATACCGCTCCCTTTATTTAATTAACCATAATGCACTTACAGTATGCTGGGAGGGACATAATTGGACCAAATCCAATATATTCTCAGTAAGTGCAGGTGCTTTGCTGTATCTTATGGTTTCGTCCTTGTTCTCAAGGTCTATAGCTGAGATTCTGCCGGCGTGGTTGTATCTGGGCAGAAAACACTGGGAAATGATTCACATGTTGTAAAGTGGCCAGCCGGTGTAAGGGTGGGTATTAGGACCCTTCTGTTTTCTATTAGTTTAAAGATACACTATGCCTGGATGGGAATAGAAATGTGGCTGTAGACATGTTGTACCCTCTGTAGTGTATACTGCTGTACTTTGCCCTGTGTGTATATTTACATCTGTTTAAAAAAGAAAATTCATTTCACTGTATCAGATTTAATGAATGAGGTGGAAGTGTAGATTTTAACAGATGTGATTCGGTATGTACAGTACAGTGAAGAGGAAGTTTTCAGAGAGAACATGGCATTAACCTGACTTCTTGATTTTGATTTCTTTCTTCCCTCTTAGCCTGATTCTCGTGCCTTCCAGTTCCTCCCGTAGTGAAGTGTGTTATTGAATCGTGATGCCTTTCAGCCGCCGGGTCTGCTTTCTGAGATGATGCTGACGCACATCTGGAACGCATACAGGCATCTGGTTCTGATCGCATCAAACCCACTCGCTTTCTCAGCACTCTTGGGGTGTTTTCCACGCCCTGCGCCGTCCTGTCCCTGTGTAGCACAGGAAACACATATGGATGACAGTGGCCTACTGGAATTTTAACGGAGGTTAGGCAAAGTCAGCAGGGTGTGTTTGTGTGTGTATGATGGTTTTCTCCAAAGGATTTGAAACCCTTTTTTAATCGGTGGGTCTTTTTTGCCATGCACATTGTTGAAATATTTTGATTAAATTCGTCTTTACTGTTGTAATCACGGCTAGGATGTTCAGGTTGGTTGCCAGGGTGTTGCTTTGCGGTTGCCAAAAGGTTTCTGGTCGTTGCTACTAGTTGCTTATGCATCACTACATGGTTTCTAGGGTGTTGCTATGGTGTTTCGGGATAGTAGCTGAGTGGTTGTTTATTCTGCCTTGTACTGTGTTAAATGGGCCTTCATTAATGGTTTTATGTCAATGTTAAGTGGATGCTGGCATGTCTCGGGAGAGCTTGCGGTTTGTGTTTGGACTCATTGAGGCATGAGGGAACTTCCTGATGTTTGCACACCACTACGTGCTTGAGTCCCTGAAGACCCGCTGCGTTTTCAAGAGCACTAAATATATAGCAGTCACGTCCATCAGCACAAAACAGCTGAGCTAACATTCCTCACTGTCCGTTTTTATTTTAACAGTTTTAATGTTTCTTTTTGCAGGACTCCTGCTATTTAAACTATTTGTTTTAAGTCTTCAATCAAAATATGACACTATAATAATTTACATTGAATAAAAGGTTCAAAGCTTATTGGAAAATACTTGAAACTGAAAAAGTGGGCACTGTATTACTATTGGCTATAAGTTTAGGTTATCTGTGATATACCGCCACATCCAAATTTAAAATTATAAGGCCGTGTTCAGACTTGACTTCTTTTTTGACAAGAAAAAGTTGACAAAGGTGCTTTTTTAGTAAAACAAAATGCTGGCAGCGTTTGGTTACAAATAGCAGCCGAACGCCATGACTTCGGAGGCAGCGTCTGTGTAGGAAGGCAGCCCAGAGAAACAGATAGGCAGCGAAACAGAAGTCTATTTGAATTACAAACAGAGAGCGTCTTTGCAATAGCTAATCACATAAAACTATAATCCTAATTTCTTGCTAGAAATGCAATCGGAAGTTTTTGAAAGTGAAGATTAAATTTACATTTTTACAAAACTATGCTCCAACGGGCGTTTCGGCCGCCATTTTATTTTTCCGAGCTTGAGCCTTCGCGACCATTCACGTTCCTCTCATGTTGTTATGGAAACGACAGGTCTCTGTCATTGGTTAGCTGTGAAAAAGGAGCTTGACGTAGGCCGTTTTTTTCAGAAAAGTTGAACTTTTTTCAACCTCAAAAGACGCCCTGAGCTGCAGAAAAAGATGCCGGCACTGGCGTTTAAAAAAGCGCTCGGGACGTTTTTTGAAAACATGGTTTACTCCATAGGATTATAATGTAAAACAGACGCTAGCAGTCTGAAGTCTGAACACGGCCTAATGGGTTCTAATGAGTTTCTAACGCCTTTTGTCGTGTCGCATCACGTCGGTTGCGTCCGGTGTAGACACAGTCTATCAGCACAACGATGACAAATATTATTCACAGGGGTTTACATGACTCTGTACTGTAGGTTCCTGTCAGTGGTGACAGGCCTGTGTCAGTTTACTTCAGATTATGGAAAGTTTATCAACATCCTGGTCCTGAACTCACAGGATGACACATGGTGACGTCGAGCGTATTATTGAACAGAAGTCTGAGGAAACATCTGCTGGAAGAAGACAGGAAGAACGGGCATGACCTTTGACCTCCCCGTAGGTTTGTTTGTGTATTTATTATGGACAGTGCAACTTCATTGCGTCTTTTTTGTAGTCTTCTTAGAAATCCGGTCTCGAGCTTTCCGCTGATGTCAACCAGAATGGCCGCAAACCAATTCGCATTGTGTTTGAATGTAAACAGAGTTCGAGCAATTAAACAAATGCGAGAATGTTTCAGTTTGACTGTACAGTTCGTACTGAATCTACTTCAGGAATTTTTACAGAATTCCCTTAGAGGAACTAAAGCTTCTCGTGTCTGGTATGTTTTTCCAGAGCTGTCCAAACTACAAGTGCAGCCCACAAAAATGCAAGATCGTCAACCAAAGCCAAGACTGCCGGAACATCAAGACTTTCTTTTATTTCTCTTTTGTCTCTTTTTCTCAGCATATGGTCAGAAACTGACATGATTCTTCTGCTCCCTCTCTTTCATTGCAGACTAGACTGAAGGTTGTGACAATTAAACAATTCTTTCGCCCCACTAATAGCGCATTGTGAGGTCTTATTCTCACAGTCCGCGTACCCCGTCTGTGTGACTCTTCATATCTCTCCATTGACATTTTTGCGCGCTGGCGTCACGTCAGACCACCCCGAGCTAATATAAACCAGCTTGAGAAGCCAGGACGCTTCACATCCTGAATATTTATCGTCTGCTCTGCGTCTTCTCTTATGGACCTGCGTTTGTGTCTGATACATTCCTGCGCTTGTATTATGTCTAGCTGTCATGGTACTACTCACGTTCATGGTGTTCCGCCGTAACGCCAAGTGTCTTAAAAAAATGAAAGAAGCTTAAACATTTAAAGCACTTCGACCTATGTGATTAAACTGGCGTGCCAAGTGAGATATGCTTAAAACTACAATCCATAACTTTGTTTTTGGTCAAAATCAAACAAACATAAGTTATTGAGCAGGTACATAAAACTGTCGTTTTACCTTATCGTGATTCACAACCGTAAACTTTTATTAATAATTTATAATTCGATCTTTGTGGTAGGATTTTGCTGGACGTGTCATTTAACGTTAACCCACAAAATTGTAACTTGAAATTGATTTTAAACAGAGACTGCAATGTAGAGGAAAAAGTTATGGATTACAGCTTTAAATAATTCTGTTTTTAACTTAACCCAGTTTGCATGTTTTAGAGTCAAATTGAAGTAAATTTGGTTGGAATGAAATTCATTTCATTCTCTCTGTTTATCACTTACATTATTTATAAGTGATCCTTTTATCTTTTATTTTAGCTTAGAAATATTAAAGTAAAAATTGGAGGGAATAATGTAAGATGTGCTTGGTCTGGAATGTTCATTCAGCTCTGTAGCGGGAACAAAATGTATAGGAGTATTGTGTGCTTGACTTGAAAGGGTTAATGACATCACTTCCTCTTCATGACAGCCTTTGTTTGGCTGACGGACTTTATGTCTGTTCTGCACGGGCGGTGGCCTAATTGCAGCCCACCAGCAAAGAAAGGGCCTTTGGATACACCCAAGCATCCCTTTCATTGACACCCGCCTAAATAGAGACATGTCTGGTACAGTGAGAAACAGGAGAATTATATCCACCTGGAAAGTTATGGGAAAAAGTTCATAGAGAAAATGGTTTTGCATGATGTTGAGTCCAAAGTGTTTAAGTATACTATACTATTACCATGGTACAGTAGTCTTTCAGACAGACTAGACGTTGCTGAGATATTTAGGTGACCAATACCTGACACATACCCTTCACGTTAACCTTTTCTTGCCTTTTTGTATTTTCTTTGTCATCTCATGACTGTTCCTTCCACCATCCTGTTTTTATGACAGCTTTGTCAGTCATTTTCCTTTGCTCACCCGTCACGTCCCTTTATTATGTAATAGTTTGCTGACACTGCGAGGTACCAAAGCGTGTGATTTTTAAAACGCAGGAAAATGAGGTTTTGGGATCATTTGTTCAGATTGTAACACGGTTCAGGAGGATGCGACGGGTCAGTGCTTTGAAAGCCGGCTGGCATCCATCCCTCTCAACCCCGCAAGACCCGTGCCGGTGATTTAATGACCCCAGCCGTTCTCTGTTTAGGCTTTAATCCCTAAGGATTTACCCATAAACCTCAGCGTTGGGCGGACTGCTCTCAGGGTTTAGCATCAACTCTTGTACAAACATACAGTGTGAATCAAATCCCAGCAGGCCATAGTGGAGAATGCTAATGCTAACAGCCTGTCCAAACTGTGATGGCTGTTTAAAAAAATAAAGTCACAATAGTTTTTAAAGTGTTTTAGGGAGTAATAGAGATTAAGGACACTGTAAAAAAATATTCTGTGTCGTAGTAGATTTCATGAAATGAATTGAGTAAACTTTACTTAATGCAATTGTGTTCTTGTTTTTTTAAACCAAAATTAAGTTAAAATTACAGAAAAAATCTCGGAATTCTAAATGCACAAATTATTGAGTGAATTCAACTTAATTTGATCATGTTCAACCCACTTAAACTTGTATAAAGGATCTTTACTTAATTATTTTGTGGTGGGACTACATTAATTATTTTTGTTAATTTCACTAACTGAGCAGTGAATTTACAGTTCCCAGCATGCTTTGCATGCAACAGCATTAATAGAGTCATTTTTGTGAAAAAGTGCTATTTAATGTGCTTTACAATAAAATGAAAGACTTGATTGAGTTTATTGTTCAGTTGTCAGTTCAGATTCTGTTTGTATTTTTGAGTTTCGTGGTTACCATCGTTCAGAAGAGCGGTGCTTGTGCTTAGGTTACGGGAGAGCTCATGATGTGTGTTTTTGTTTCACTCAGTGAACATTAATGGTGCTAATTGCACATCATATATGTTGTAAACCATAATACATGTTAAACTGAATTTAAAAAGGATCAAGAAGTTTACTCCAATGCTCATATTAGTATTTATTATGTGACTTGTGCTTAAATAATTTAGGTCATTTTACTTGATTTATTCATGGAATATTGCGTTTAAAGTACTTACAAATATTTTGTGTAATATTGTTAGCATAGTTTTTTAAGTGAATATCCATGTCATTTTTTACAGTGAAAGGATAAAGCTCTGGAAATCAGATTTAAATTTAGGCTAGAATAATTTTTTGTTTCCCACAATTGTGTTTATATTGCTGTCACCAAAAAATAATAAAAGCTATAGTGTCAAAAAAATTCTAATAAATTGTTGAAAATTAAAAGTACTCATTATTGCATATCATTAATCATTTTATTAATATTATTATTATATTATATATAAAAACAGTTGTTTGTTTTACATAGTCTCTGGATATTCTTTTGACAGATGTTACTTCTATATGTAGGTCTGGATTTACCATTGTAATATATTGCTATGCAGCATAAACACTTTCCAGTCTCTGAATGTAATTTGGAGATGCTATGTTGCTTTGTGCGTTTGTGTGTGTGAGGTAAGACATGAACATGTTTATTTACTGGCTGATATTAGGGAGACCCCGGGGCCAGTTGCTCTCCCTGCAGGGGTCATAGGTCAGGCTGCAGGGGCAGGATCACGTCAGGACGATGAGAGCTTTGGCCTGCAGTTATTGGCTGTTTTTGTACATTTCTTGCATTGCATCCATTGTATTAAACTGTGCCAGCACTAAACAGGCTAAAATAGCTCTGTGATTTTAGCGCTGTTTATTTTAGATACGCACAGATTTGGTTCAAAGGATTTATTGTGGCGCCCTGAGCTTGTTTCAGCAAATGTGTGCAATCTTGCGTCAGTTTGAGCTGTCAGACTTGGCGATCACATCGATCTATTTTGTTCTGATATTTTGTCAAAGCCGAAATGTAAACTTGGTGTAGAATTGAATGGTTATCCAGAATATTCCATCTCATCCCTGTCGGGGCTTTATCTCCTCGTTCAGATATTGGATGTGGTCGAGGTTGTCAGAAAGGAAGTGATTTCACACCCCTGCACGGATTCACGCGTTTGTGTCCTTCCTTGTTTATTTCCTCTGATCATATCAAGCAAAAACCAAGATATCATAAAGCTCCTTTGCAGAGAAGTCTTAAAGGGATAGTTTACTCAAAAATGAGAATTCTTTGATCATTTATTCAGCTTCATTTCATTCTAAACCTGTATGAGTTTCTTTCTTGTGCAGAACACAGAAGAAGATATTTTGAAGAATGTTAATAACCAAACAACATTGACCCTAATTAACTTCCATTGTATGACATAAAACCACTGAGACATTTCTCAAAATATCCTCTTTTGTGTTCCACAGAATAAAGAGTCATATACTGATTCTGAATGACATTGAGGTGACTAAATGATGACAGGTTTTTTTAGTTGAACGGTCCCTTTAAATCCTATTGGAAAGCCCAATCAACCTTGTCTTTTGTAACCAGACCTTACAGTAAAATATAGATGAATGTTCCACAGTCCCACAATGGTAATAGATCATGTTTCAGCCCTTCAGTTATCAGCTCAGATCTTAACCACTAGGCTACACATGCTACTAGACCTCCTATAGACATTCCCACCCATGACTGGGTGACAGGAAGTGACCCTGAGGTTCGGTGGGCAGCAGAAGGACATTCCTCCAGTGATGGCAGCTCAGCTCCATCAACACACCCCGAGCTGTGGGAGCTCTGTCTGTCCTGGCCAACATTTCAGTTGACCTTTGAGAGCTGAATCGCTTCATTTCATGTGCTATAATCTGTGACTCTTCCTGCAATGAAATGGAAATTGCAGTTTTGTGGCTTTGAGCCCATGCGTGTTGACCGTGAAAACATCGGTATGCTTGTGTACTTTTAAGCAAGTTGACTGTCTCTCGGTTTTAAACCATATTCTGTAAGTAAGGGATAATGTACAGGCAGCCGTTTGCGTCGGGTCCTGATCACCCTGTTGGGGCTTATTTCTGCGATAACAGCCCTCTGCTTGTACATTATCCCGCTTATTACACGGCTAATTGGCACATGAGAAAAAAACTGGACATGAAGTGTGTCCGGGTTACAGTGTGATATTAGTTTTGAAAGGTGGTTATCTGGGAATAACGAACCTGTAAATGTCGCGACTGGCCAATCAGAATCAAGCATTCCAACGAGCCGTGTAATAAGCTTATAATAATGATTTATAAGAACTGTTGGGTATTCTGGAAATGTCAATTTGCTGTCATTTGACTTCAACTCACATAGACGGTTTTAGCAGGAACAACTTAACCGTTAAGTGGCCCAAACTTGACCGCCGCAAAATATCAATAACTGTTGAGTAGTTTTAATGTAAGTTAATACAATTAGTATACAATAAAATATTAAATTTATCATAATCATAAACAGACCAGAAGTTAACTTTGGGCCAGGCGTGTGTGTCCGATAAAACCGCCTATAAAGAAAAGTTCATAAATTACATTTTAATGTTTCAAACAGTGATGGCAATGTAGATGCAAAAATGAAGGATTACAGCATGATTTATCTTTAAATGTAATGGGGGTTTTTTGTGTATAAATTGTAGTTTTTCAGTGTATTGGTTTGTAGTTTCTGCTGTTAAATGCATTTTTCTTCATGTGGGCACAAACTCACGTTTTAATTGGAAACAGGCAGAAATCCTTACTTGCCCAAACAGAGAAGGAAGAAAAGAAAAATTGTGTTTGTGTAACTAACTTGCTGACCAACTAAGATTGTTTTAATGTGGAAAGAAGTTATATACATCTTACTTTTAAATGTTTCAGTGAGTCAGGCTTTTTCTGGGCATGCACGCTGTCTTGTTTAAAAAAAAACAGATACCCGTCCAACGTCATTCTCAGCTGCTTTAGTCCGTCTGCAACCCGGACACAGAAGCTTTTGACACACTTAATTCAGTCAATACGGCCACAAAAAGATCATTAAAACACAGTAAAACACAAATCTTTAGACACTTGATTCTGAATGGTCAAATGGATTTCATAGGGTAGATTTAAATATATCTGTATAATAAATGCTAAAATTGTCCCATGATAATAAATGTCGTACATAGGGCTGTCACGATTATTAAATAATCGTCTCATCGCGATTGTTTGACCTCATTGTGACGGTTTCAGATCATCGCAATTATTGCACATCTCTATAGAAAACACAAGGAGGAGCTGCAGTGACTGCATATTGCGCATTTTAGTGTATATATTGTAACTAAAGTATGATAATACTGGTAAAATGTACCAACAGTCACTTAATTTTTTTTTAAAGCATGTACCATAAAAAATCTGTAGTACAATTTAATATTATTTAAACTAATCTGAATGTGTAAACCAGCCTACCAAAGTTTAATTAACATAGAAGTAACATTTTACTGTAGTCTTGCAAGTGAGAAAAAAACAGACTAGAAGCTTTTCTATGACTGATGGCATTTTAATGGTGGCTTCAATTCACACCTGATCAAACTCGTTTTACATAATTTTGGCGACTGATGACATGTATTATAGACCCTAAATATATGATGACCCCATTTTTTAAGAGAAAATAAAACATAGTCTTATATTCATAACAATATGGTTGTTTTAAAGCCGAATCAAAAATGTATGAGAATTAAATGTCAAAGCCCTAAAACAGACAATTAATCGTCCTAATCGCAATTATTTATTAGACAATTAATCGTCAGCCAAATTTCATAATCGTGACAGCCCTAGTCGTACATAACTGCTGGTTTCATGTGTCTTAAATCATTCTCATTCTTTCCATTTTTAAATACTTTTTAAATAAAGCCCTATTTTGGTAGTCTGGATGTACATTATCCCTTCAGAAAACACATGCCAGTGATAATACATCTCCGCCCTTGAGCTGAATTACTTGCCACGTCTGTGTTTGTTCAGTTTGTTCAGACCTCTCCAAAAAGCCACAGACTGATTTAACCAAGCGAGTTTCCTTCCTAGGCTTCTCCATGTGTGCGTGTGTATTTGTGTGTTCAGGGTGTGTGAGACGGACATGTCAAAAGCAGACAGACAAAACAGCAGGCGTGGCCAGATCTTCAGAGTCATCCATTGCTGCTCTAGACGTGTTGATTTTTTGTAGGGGTCAGCGTGCAGTCAAGCGGCAAATATGTGCCAAGAGCAGCGGCGAGGAAAGCCGCCCCCGACCCCTCTTCATCCCAGACCAGACAGCAGTTTAGTATCAACAACCCTGCCGAGACCACCGCGGCCAGATACGCCATGAGTTATCTGTGTTTAGCAGCAATCTGGCAGAGCAAAGTGAACCCAGCTGGCTCGTGCGTGCACCACCTTCGAAACCCGCCTATGAGGATCATGTGTGAGAAAAAACGTTCCCGGCCAATTCTGTGCGGCCGGGGAGATCTTGAGGTCTTGAGGTGCTAACGTATCTGGGGTTTGGAGGTGTGTGCAATGCATTGAGGGAGTTGAAATGTCCCGGGCGGTTTCAGCGCATATTTACATATCAGATTGTAAAAATTTTGTGTTATTTCGTATACCCCAAGATTCTCAACAAAATTAACCAAAATGTGTGTTGCATCTCTCCTCTATTTTAGAAGCTTGAAAAGGAAACAAAAGTAAGTTAAATGGCTAATCTTAAAGGGTTCATATGACACTGCTAAAACAAATATTATCGTTTGTTTTAGATGTAATGCAATGTGTATACACGACTTAAGGTTCAAAAGCGCTGTATTTTCCACATACCGTGCATGTTTGTATCTCCTCTTTGCCCCGCCTCTCTGAAACACGCAGATTTTTTTACAAAGCTCATCGTTTCGAAAAGCGAGGTGTGCTATGATTGGCCAGTTAACCAGTGCGTAGTGATTGGTCGAATATTGCAAGTGTGTGACAGAAATGCAACGCTTCTTACCATATTTGGAACATCAGGTTGTACTGACAGGACTGACTTGCGTAAACCTTTGGGCGGTCTGGGTCAACTGATACCACAAACTGACGTAGATTTGTGGGGGTGTGGTTACACGAGGCATTTCAGGCAGGTCTGGGTGAGCATTCGCTTTTAGATAGAATGCATCTTTTGTTCCCACACTTTCATTTTGCAATTTTACGTGTCTAATACATGCATGCATGGGCAACTTATAACACACCAAAGACACAGAAAAACACGTATTCGTGTCATATCACCCCTTTAATGCATTTTTATTAGGGCTGTCAAACGATTAATTGTGATTAATCGCATCCAGAATAAAAGGTTGTGTTTAAAAAATCGTTGTACTGTGCATATACATTTTTTATTTACATAAACATATAAATGTATGTTTAGGAAACATTTACATGTATTTTTTTATATTATATAAATTATATATAAATGTTTATTATTTTTTATATTATTCTTAAATATATGTATGTGTATGTTTATATTTTCAAAATTAATATGCACAGTACACAGACATATATTATGTAAACTCAAACTTTTATTCTGAATGCGATTAATCACGATTAATCGTTTGACGGCCCTAAAAATTACGTTTTGAGTTTTGCATGTCTATATTGTGATAGTACAGTATAGATTTTGGCAGAAAAGTGTAGGCATAGAGGGGAATGGGATTAGCATAAAACCTCGATCCTAGAATCGAACTCGGGTCACTGGTGGTGCATTTGCAAAGCTATCGCACAACCGCTAAATTGTTTTTTAAATTAATAAACCAACTTTGATATATCATAGTGCATTGTAATTCAATTATTTCGCACACCGATGCAATTCGTTCTGTGGACGCTTTAGCTTGAGGCGACCGCAGGACCATTTACGTCTGCTTTCAGTGAACATATGCACCGTCTAAGAATAGCCAAAGTGGGACTGCCCACACACACACACACCCCTCTCTTTGAATGACTCACTCAAACACGCTATTACAAGAACCAGATCTGAACTAAACCACTCAGAGCGATCAATCAATCAATACTCGTACCACTGATGATGTCATCAGCCAGACAGACCCCAGTAATGACCTAATGGTGACGGAGAGACCGCCTTTCCAAAGTGGTGTACAGTACATGTGGTTACAATTGCTGCTATTTTCTGCTGTAAATGAAAGTGTGATATGTGTTTGAGATAACAGTGGAAACCACTAATAGTAGATGTTGTTCTTTGATCTGTTTTTTTCCACATCGGTGAGACATTTCATAGTGTTTGCTGGAGTATTTCTCATTACGGGGGTTCCCTGTGGACGAGGCTTTCAGATGGTACCTTCTGGCGGATGCGAAGAGGTCAATAATGTAGATCAATTATGCCATGACACAGACGCACAAATGCTTTTAGTCACATAAAACACATAAATATCTGATATCTTATTCATGTTTATCTTGTCTTACCATAAAGAATGTACAGTGGTACCTGTCCCAGACCCTGGAGCTAGAGAATTTGATTTAACTTGTTGTCTGAGTCTTGATACAAAGAAATCATGTCCTTCCTCTGTCTAATGTTTGAAAAGGAATTAGTATTGTAGACGGGTCTGTGGGTGTAAACCGAGTCCAGCCCTGCTAGAGGATGTGAAGTCAACCAGACAGTAATTCAGTAGCGTCTCAGGCGTATTCTACAATGTGTGTTATTTTGAACAGTCTGTGAACATTTGCTAAGAACTCAACAACCATGCTTCTCGTCTTCTTAGCCGATGGTTTAAATTACAGTTACTGTATAGTAACTGTACAGACGTGCTCAAATTTGTTGGTACCCTTGCAGCTCATTGAAATAATGCTTCATTCCTCCTGAAGAGTGATGAAATTAAAAGCTATTGTATCATGTATACTTGCATGCCTTTGGTATGTCATAGAATAAAGCAAAGAAGCTGTGGAAAGAGATGAATGATGGCTTATTCTAAGATATTCTAAAATGGCCTGGACACATTTGTTGGTACCCCTTAGAAAAGTTAATACAGAATTGGATTATGGTGATATTTCAAACTAATTTGTTTCTTTGCTTAGTATCACACATGTATCCAATCTTGTAATCAGTCATTCAGCTTATTTAAATGGAGAAAAGTAGTCACTGTGCTGTTTGGTATCATTGTGTGCACCACACTGAACATGGACCAGAGAAAGCAAAGGATAGAGTTGTCTGAGGAGCTCAGAAAGAAAATAATAGACAAGCATGGTAAAGGTAAATGCTACAAGACCATCTCCAAGCAGCTCGATGTTCCTGTGACAAAAGTTGCAAATATTTTTAAGAAGTTTAAGGTCCATGGAATTGTAGCCAACCTCCCCGCAAGAGGAAAATCGACCCCAGATTGAACCGAAGGATAGTGTGAATTGTAGAAAAAGAACCAAGGATAACTGCCAAAGAGATACAAGATGAAGTCCAAGGTGAAGACACGTTAGTTTCTGATGTCGCTTTTGGAGCAAAAGTGGGTTCCATGGAAGAAGACCCAGGGAGGACTCCTTTTGAAAGAAAAACATAAAAAAGCCAGAATGTAATTTGCTTAAATTCTTATTGACAAGCCACAATCCTTCTGGTAGAATGTCCTTTGGACAGATGAGTCAAAACTGGAGCTTTTTGGCAAGTCACATCAGCTCTATGTTCACAGATGAAAAAATCAAGCTTTCAAAGAAGTGAACACCGTACCTACAGTGAAACATGGAGGAGGCTGGGTTATGTTTTGGGGCTGCTTTGCTGCATCTGGCACAGGGTGCCTTGAATCTGTGCAGGCCACAATGAAATCTCAAGACTAACAAGGCATTCTGGAGCGAAACGTACTGCCCAAGTCTCAGTTGCAGGTCATGGGTCCTCCAACATGATAATGACCCAAAACACACAGCTAAAATCACCCAAGAATGGATAAGAACAAAACATTGGACTGTTCTGAAGTGGCCTTCTATGAGTCCTGATCTGAATCCTATGGAACATCTATGGAAAGAGCTGAAACTTGCAGTCTGGAGACGGCACCCATCAAACCTGAGACGGCTGGAGCAGTTTGCTCAGGAAGAGTGGGCCAGACTACCTGTTAACAGGTGCAGACGTCTCATTGATAGCTACAGAAAACCTTTGCTTGCAGTGATTGCCTCTAAAGGTTGTGCAAGAAAATATTAGGTTAGGGGTCGCATCATTTTTGTCCATGACATTTTCATTCGTTTTATTATTTACAATATTATGTTGAATAAAAAATCAAAAGCAAAGTCTGATTTCTATTTAATATGGAATAAACAATGCTGGATGCCCATTACTTTTGTCAGTTTCAAGTTATTTCAGAGAAAATTGTGCATTCTTTGTTTTTTTGTGGAGGGGTACCAACAAATTTGAGCAAGTCTGTATATACACTAGATCAGTGGTTCTCAAACTTGTTTGTTGTAAGGCCCCCTTTGTTTAGGGTGCATCACTTTGCGCCCCCCCAATTAAAGACTTATAATCTTAAACTAAAAAAATTTTAGTTTAAGGCCACGGCCCACAGTTTGAGAATGCCGCATTAGAAGCTGTTTCTATGGGCCGCTACACGTGGAATATCAGTGCAATCTATGAACTTTTGTTGCCAAGTCTGCGGAATTGGGCTTCTTTTAAATTGTTGCTGCAGGTAGTTTTTTTCGCAGGTCAAGAATGGAATGATTTTGTTATTTAGCTGTCAATCCTAAAATAATTTTATTTGGACTATGGAAAAATTAGACTAGTGATGATTGATTTTGTTACACAGATCTGGCAACCCTGCGAAGCCGGTCCGTGAAATATGTCTGTGTGTTTGCACTTTATTATATAATATTATAATTTATTATAATATGATTATAAAAACCGTATTTACTGTTGTGTAAACTTAAACATTGTATTTGTATTATCGTGTATTAATATTCTATGATCTTAAAACAACCATGATTTTATGTTCTCTTTAGTTATAAGATTGAGATGTCACTGAAGGTAAAAAACAACCATTAAAGATTCATTGACCAGTGATCTCATGGCTGCTCAAAAGTAGAGCATGGAAGATAGGACCGGGTTTGTATGCATGAGACCGGCCCCCACAGCTGTTGCTATGGTTACTTGTTGCCTAGAGGCAACATGTGCATCCGTTTTGAGCGCGCCATGTGCAGTGAACTGGCATTGTAGTGGGTGAGAGAGAGCAGCTGTCCTCCCGGCCAGCGGTTGAACACATGAAACACATGAGGACAGCTGCAGCAGAGGTTACAAAGACCTGCTTCTGTCTCAGAGGTTGTGTGTCATATTGTAGCATATTTTCAACAAAAGTAATGAAAGTTAAATGATATTTATTACATTATATATCTCCAGTCCTACACTTGGCTTTGATGTACTCTGCCACAAACCGCAAGCGTGAGGAACAACGATGGGAAGTGACTGTTAACAGACATGTGTGACATTGATCCTACTGGGTGTGCGTTTCTGTTCTTTAGGCAAAATCACTTCTGCATCGATGCGGCCTGCATCACACGAACCACACACAAAAAACTAAGAGAGAGAGATTAGTTCAAACATCCTGACTGTAGAACAGAAATATTCTGCACCGAAAGATAAAAAGATGAAGTCGTTAAAGGATTGAGATAATCTGTGCATTTCTGTGTTTCAAATGCTGAGCTGAGTTGACTCACGTCTCATCTTTGTTGTCTTCCAGGGCAAATATCGACGAGGTGGAGACAGAGGTGGTGGAGATTGAAGCCAAGCTTGATAAGGTAAGAGGCTTTAAAGCTGTCAGTTGACCTTCTGACCCCGGCGGAGGGCGTTTGGAGTCAAACGTGAGAAAATTAAAGCTTAATCGTTCGTGAGAAATCGCCGTCTAATCCCCTCCAGGATCTCTGTAACCGAACATTACTGTCAGATGGTCCCACAACAAGGTCAAGAGGTTAACCTCAGGTTTAAGGATTGATCTGGATGTCTGCTGGTGTTAATCCACCACAGAAGAAATCTCATCCCGGATTGACTTCCGGTGGCTCTGATCTCCCAGAATGCAGTGTGTGTCATTATTGAGCAGAATGGGCAGGTGTGGACGGATATTTGTGATTTAGCTGTTGGTTTTTGTTCAACGATTAATCGCGATTAAGAATAAAAGTTTGTGCTTATAATAATATATGTCTGTGCACTGTGCATATTAATTTTGTATTTATAAACGCATACACATCCATGTATATACTGTATTTAGAAAATATTTGCATATATATAGACTTGTGGGGTTTGGACTTTGCTAGCGCCGGCGGATTCTATCCGGGTTTGGTGCACCCTCCCGGCTTCGGAGGTCCGCTGCTGCCGATCTGACTTCCATGTCCGAACGGCCCTAATGTTGCCAGACTGGTGGGGTTTGGACTTAGAAAAAAATGAAAGAAATTTCTCTGGAGCTCCTGAAAAATCAGCTAGCGCCGGCGGATTCTATCCGGGTTTGGTGCACCCTCCCGGCTTCGGAGGTCCGGCTGCGGCCTTTCAAAGAACCGTGTCCGAATGGCCATAAGGTCGCCAGACTGGTGGCCTACAGACTTGTAAGAACACGGACTAAAAAGCTCTCCGGAGCTTTTGAAAAATCAGCTGCGTTTTGCTGAAAGTACCCGAAATACAGAATATATATGCGTGTGTGTTTATATATCATTTTAATTCCATATAAGCATTCATTCATTTTTATGTTTTTCTTCAATATACTGTATACTGTACATGTATGTGATGTGTATGCTTTTATAAATACAAAATTAATATGCACAGTGCACAACACAAAGTGTTATTCTGGATGCGATTAATCGCGATTAATCGTTGAACAGCCCTAGTTTCCATGTATCACATCTGTGTGGAATTTCAGTGTTTGATCATGTGATGAGGCACAACACAACAGCTGATAGTGATGTCATCGTGGACGGGTTTTGATCCAGGCTCATGTGATCCTGCAGTTTTGATTCTGCTTCCACATATTTTAGTAAACTAGAAAACAAAGTCATGCTACTATTAGATGACATTGACCCAACGCTGTGAAATGAAAGACCTTTAGTGGTCAGTTATCACTTTTGTCATTGTTCAGTTAACTTTGGCACATGCTAAACTATCTCAAATTGTGCGACGTGTTTGAATGCTGTGCTGTTACTTTTCCATGCGTTCAGACTGGTTAACAAACACTTTTGCCCGCTTTGCTGTAGTGGTCTGGTTGAAGTGCTGTGTGTGTGTGTGTGTGTGTGTGTGTGTGTGTGTGTGTGTGTGCGTGTGCGTGCGTGCGTGCGTGCGTGCGTGCGTGCGTGCGTGCGTGCGTGCGTGCGTGCGTGCGTGCGCGCGCGCGTGCGTGTGTGTGCGTGTGTGTGTGTGTGATTTGCTGTCGGGTCTGTTCAGCAGCTGTGTAGAACAAGGACTCTCTGTTTGTTAGTTTGACTCATAGGTTTGTACAAAAGTGTGGGAAATTAAAAGATTTTCCCAAGCTGATATTTTCAAGCTTTCACGCAAAGGCTGGACATAATTTAAAAATCACCTCATGAGAACATTAAATACAGAAGTAAACAAAAAAAGGAACTAGACTCAAACATTGGGACTGTGCGGCCTCTCACATGGAGGCCATCTGAGCATCAGTCCCATCAGATGAAAACAAACACACAGTCACATGTGAAAACTCCAACGCTCAGTCTGACGCCCTGTGACACATGGAGATGTGAGACATTTTTCCTTGCTGTTTAGTGAGAGGAATTATTACACAGATGCGACCACACCCGTAGTATGTTTTAAAGATATATTCCAAACTTGTCAAGTCTTATAATAAGGGCTGTCTACTGTTGAAAAGGTTTACATTAAATTGCATGATGTGGTGATTTGGGTTGGGAATTGAAAATCAATTCCAATTCGGAATCGGATTTGAAAGGCCTAAGGTTTGGATCGGAATCAAAAGGAATAGAAATCTGATATTTCCTCTTATCAATTCCTGTGTGCATATTTTCAGAAAATTTTGTGCATGTGTTAATTTGTGATCTGATGATATCTAAAAAAACTAACCATACAGTATTTTTACTATAGTAACCATAGTTTAACTAGCGTTTGCAGTAAAGCACAGGAACCGCACATTTACCATAGTCTCAGTATAGTAACTACAGTTTAACCATGATGTAGTGAAACTATAGTCATACAAACTGTAATAAATCAGACAAAACATGGTTGCTATGTGTTTATATACTGTAGGCTACACAAAACGGTGCTCATAAATATTTATTTTTGCAAACCAGTCAATAAGAAGGCTAAATGACCATACATGTTGATAGCTAAATGTTTTACATCGAAACTGGGAATCGATAAAAATCGAAATCGATAAGCAGAATCAGAATCGATAAAATTCTGATGCTGATTTATATGCATCATCTTTAGTCATCTTTCTACTTGCAGACAATCTAGTATTACTAATATATAATCTTTATATAAAACATTTGATACACACTGTGATTACTATTACTAGTACTACGAATAGAACAGTCTGATTACAAATACGATTTTAGCTAAGTTTCATCTTGCAATGATGCTTTCTATGTTTTTTCTATGTATCTTTGTACTGTATGCAAAGCTGCTTTGCAACAATGCAAAATTGTGTAAATTGCGATACAAATAATGAAGTAATAATGTTTAACAACATATGAGATTTGGTAAGAAAATTTGTGAATCATTTTAGAGGTTTAAACAAACATGGGCAGCAGAACATTCTGATTGGTTGTAGCCACAGATGTACCAAAAAGTTCTCTGTTGTGTGGAATTTGGATAGAAATTTGGGAAAATATGACCAGAAATATAATTTCATCAAATATTTTTAGATTTTAATAGGTTTTAGTTTTCTTTTCGTTGAGCACAACTGAAGTTTAGATCTTTATTCAATATAAAATAAATATATGAATTGTATTCAAGTTTGCTCTATAAAAAATGTTCATGAATAGTTTATCTCTCTCTCTCTCTCTCTCTCTCTCTCTCTCTCTCTCTAATAGCTGGTAAAGCTGTGTGGTGGTATGATTGAAGCTGGCAAAGCTTATGTCACTGCCAACAAACTCTTCATCAACGGTATCCGGGATCTGTCTCAACAGTGCAAGAAGGACGAGATGATATCGGTAATACTGTGTGTATGTATGTGCGTGTGTGCGTTCATGCGTGTAAAATGAAAGTAAAGTCTCGCAAGCATTAAGTAAAAAATAACACGGTTCTCAGTTCATTTTCAGTTTAACACGTGATAAAATGTATGACTTATGGTTGAGTGAGTCATTCAAGAATCACTCATACAGATTTAATCTGATAAGTCATGAGTTCAAGACTCATTTGGACTAATTCATTAAAAAATAACAGGCATGTAAGAGTCATTTATTCCCATATATCATTCTCTGCCCTGACTACACCAGTTACCCTGTTCATTTGTTGTGACGGACAACACTTTTTCTGTGACATCTCATTCGGTTCATTGTGTTAGCATTGCAAAGTTCACAGTTTTGATGGCTGTGGTGGAACACACATATTTAGTATTTATGTACAACTCGAACACTGTAAGCTTTGAATAAAAGTGTCTGATTGTAAATCTAGTTTGGTGTGAATTTACTGTATGAGCTCTTCACTGGCAGACTAACCAACACAATTCGCCCGTCTGCTGTTTTGAGCGTCTGAGACGCTTTTTGACCCTGATTAGACATGGATTTAGACAAAAAAGAAGCAAGCCGGGACTTTCCATCTCTTTGCCAGTAGGGTTAGACTCATTGCCGCCTTCTGTAAATGGTATTCAGAGTCTCTTTGGCTTCACTTGTGCAGTACCCCGCTGACTAATGTTGAGAATCTTATTAAATCCTGCTGCTATTTGCATTTTCCTCTGTAAAAACATCAAGACTCACAATGACAAAGCTGTCAGCAGAGACCTATCAGAAGCCTACTTTACAATGTATACAGACTCTGTGCTCTTCACCATATCCATCAATGACTAAATGAGATTTAACATGCCATTCAGTTATGCATAATTGTAATCTTAACATCTCAGTGATCTTAAGATCTTAAACATAACATTGCATGAATTATGATGATGATGATCATGTTAAAGAGAGGTATATTGAAGAGGTCGTATTGTGCATTTTTCTTGCACCAAAATCGCATATTGTTGTAGTAGGAAGTCATAATTATTGTGTGTGTCGGTTTAGGGTTTGTGGTGTGTAACCGAGGCATGTTATTGTGTTTACAGGAATGCCTGGAAAAGTGTGGCGAGAGTTTACAAGAGATTGTCAACTATCACATGGTACGTTCTTGTTTCTTTCTCATCATATAAGTGACCCGAAACAGTGGGAGGGATCGACAGTGTCATAATATTCTGAAATATTAAAGCGAGTTCGCACAAAAATACAAATTCTGTCATCATGTATTCACGCTCATGTTATTTCAAACCTGTAGGACTTTCTTTTTTCTGCAGAACACAAAAGGAGATATTTTAAAGAATGTTGGTAACCAAACAGCATTGAACCCCATTGAACCACTGAGACATTTTTCAAAATATCTTCTTTTGTGTTCCACAGAAGAAAGAGTCTTACACAGGTTTTGAATATGAGGGTGAATAAATGATGACAGAATTAGTATTTTGGGTAAACTATCGCTTTGATGTGATGTCACACATGCTGCATCTCACTTTGCATCGGTGCCTTTGTTGTTGTTCTTGTGTGTATGTTGCATAGAAATCATCATGAACTATTTTTGTCAAAAACCTTGAATGTTGTTGTAACCTCAATAGTGTGTTTACGCCAATAAAAATGATTGACATTGTCAATGCTACTGGCCTTCACACATAACGTGTCCAGTTAGAACCAAACAAGGCTACATTTATAAAAGACTACAAATAGTTTTTCTTGTCTTTCATATGTAAATGTCACATGTTGGACTGGTACGTGATCATTACTTTTTCAATAAGTGTTCTTTTCCAGTTCTCTGTGAGTTGCTAAATTTGACCCCTGCACCCCGGAACGGCTCCCCGTTGGCCCGCTGAGCGTTTGATGTGCTCTTTTAAAAAGTGTGCATTGGGTCATTACAGGCGGGCCGTGTAGAGGTCAAGAGCCCCCGCATGGAAAGTGACATCACAGATTAGGTTAATGGCACGGGTCAGGTGTGTGGGATTGAGTACCTGAGCAGTGTGTGCAGACCAGCAGAAGTATAAACGCTTCAGGGTCACTTATATAAATGGATACGGGAAGACGAATACACGCTTTAGTGCACATGAATCATTGATATTCCAAAGTCCTCTTAAAATGAGGAATTGAATTTTATTTCTATTGCGCCTCTCACAACGTGCATTATTTTTTAGACTACATTGTATGTTGAACTATTTTTACTTCAAAACGTTCTCTTTAATAAACATGTTCAGTATGCATCTATTACGCCGGTACATCTGTGTGTGATCTCAAACAGAGCCAAGATGAAAAACCAGCTGAGTATTTGGCAAAGAACAAAACCACAATATGTCCGTTCATAGACCACACACAGGGAAAACATTTTCTTTCCCTTTCTGCCAAAGAACAGAGACGGCCTCCGCTGCGACAGACGGGTCGACGGTTACTTCTCGCTTTCCCCGAACCTGTTGCTTCATTCAACGGCCGTTTGGATGCGGCGTGCGCCACTGAGGTGCATTACAGTGAACGTGAACAACTGAGCAGTTCTTGTGTTTCTAACGCAGTCTTTGTTGTCTAACCGAAGAGGAGGCTGTAAACCATGACATGAAGCACAAAGGGACACGGAGGCTTCACCCGACATCCTTTACAAACCGTGATGTTAGGATCCTTATGGAGTTTATGAGGCTATAAAATGTCCTGTTCTGGGAACGTGTGAAGTTAACCGCTTAAGTCGAAATGTTTTCATTTTGGGGCATCACATCAGTGCAGTTTAATGACCCTACTGACATTTTAGATCATTTTTCTGTTGGGGGTGTTGTAGTAAAACAAGGTGATTTTTATTGTGTTGATGGAATTATTGAGGTACGCTGAGGTTTATGTTGACATTATGAAAATGAGGTTTAGGTGCTTTTTAATAGGGAGGTTACCAGCATCTAGTTCTTGATGTTGAACGCAATGAAGTGTGAACATACTTTGATCTGTCGCATGCATTGCTTATACAGCACGATTTCAATATTTCTTTCAGTTTTTATCAATTTACTATTTATGTGTGTTTTGGCAAAATGATCATTTTTGTTTCATTCTGTGAGCTACTAGCAATATTTCTCGCAAAATTGTTTCTATTTGCAATGCGTTTATTTTCAGAAAATGAAAACTGGAGAAACGGGTCAAAATAATGGAAAAGATGCTCTGTATTTTTTAAGACCTCCAAAACTGCAAAGAAAACAAGTTCATGTTCACTTTTAAGAAATACAACAGTAATATTTCTACATGTGTTATTTAAAATTATATTTTGAAGTGATAACCTGGATTTTTTATCTGTCAGTCTTTCACATTGCTGTTGGATGACTTTGTCACTCCTGAGGTTTGATTTTGTTGAAATTTAACAGACAATGGACTGGAATGACCACAATACGTCTGATAAAATTTGGAATGGTCTTTTATTTTTTTCAGTGGGTGTCTTTGTGTCATACAGAAAGTCATGAAGTATGTTGTTTTTAAATGGTCTTTTCCCATGAAAAACACAGGACAATTCTGTTCTGGCTCAAAATAGAAGCCAGACTCTGGATGTCTCTTTCTTATCTAACACATCTGACTTTCCAGTGTTTGAAAAGCTCCTGCTGATATATCTGAGTCACCGTAAGCTTTACTCCAGTTCTCCAAAGCAATCCTCTGAAATGACTCTCCTGAAGTCAGATTGCAGTAAGATCATTAGCGTAAAGCCAGTGGCTGCTGTGAGGATGGATGATGTTGAATCGGAGCACCTGCGGCCAGGTTCTCCGTCTCTCCTGATCTTGCATCAGGTTCTTTTGTTTTCTTCCCGTGCTCGGATCCGCTCCCTCCCTGCCCGAGTGACCTAGTTTTACTCGATCGGTTCAAACGTCCTCGAGACCGAGGCTGAATCTCAATGAGGCACAGGCGTGTGAGGCTGATGATGTGTGTGTGTGTGTGTGTGTGTGTGTGTGTTTGGTGGTCATGCATCCTTTAATTAAACACACGCAAGAGCGCCCTCTAGTGCTAAAAGAGCTTCACTGCATGCAACTAAATAAAGAAAATGTCATGCTTGTGTTTTTCAGATTCTGTTCGATCAAGCTCAGAGATCTGTGAAGCAGCAGTTGCACAGTTTTGTGAAGGAGTGAGTATTATTGAACTATATTGTTGGGCATAGTTCACCCAAAAATGAAAATCCTCTTTTGGCACCCAGACGTAGATGACTTGCTTTCTTCAGATGAACACAGTTTTTCTTTAAATATCTGTCACTTTATATCCATAAAGTTGAAATTTATTTAAATTTCTGCTTTGTAATACTGAGATTGAATTGATAAATGAATTATTCATTAAATGCTTCAATGAGTAGAACTACATTTTAAAATTAAAAGGATAAAACACAGACAATTGTTTTTAAAAACAAGTATACAAATACTAATATACTGACAAAACGTTACTCAGACATGCAATAACATGTGAAATATTACAAATGACTCCAGTGGATTAATAAATGAAGGTGTGGTGAAACAATACTTACATGTTTAATAAAACCCTTAACGTTTTGTGCTAAATTCAAATGCATTTAAAATTTAATGCAGTTCATTTCAGTTTCACTAATAAGCTGAAAATTTGTTGGAAAATGTTTATTTGTAGGTAAACTAATTATTTTACTGGATACAGTATTTGCTGTATACTTTACGGTTTACTCTTGAAAAGTTCAGTTCATTCTGACAGTTCAGGTGATACTGACCATTAAAACATACCGTTGACCTGCTCTTTTCTCGGCTCCTCTTTTTGTGCATTAAAGGGATACTTCACTACCAAATCAAAATGTCCCCATGTTTTACTCACCCTCAAGCCATCCTGACTGAATATGGTTTTCGTCTTGAAGAATAATGCAGTCGGAGTTATAATACCACATATCATTTTACTTCCAAGCGGTAGAATGGGAGTGAATGGGCGTTGACTTTTTGAAGCTCCAAAAAGTGCATCCATCGATCAAAGAACGGCTCGACACGGCTCCGTGGTCTTAACAAAGGTCTTCTGAAGCGAATCGATGCGTTTGAAATATCCATATTGACAGCACTATTAACGTTGATGTCTAGTTTCCGTCATCTCTCGGATGCGTGTGAACCAGAGGCTTGTTTTTTCAGCCAATAGGATAGCGTCTACTCTGGCGGGAGCTTTCGTCACCGTCCTTTGCCGGAAAAACAAGCCTCTGGTTCACGCGCATTCGAGAAATGACGCATTCGCTTCAGAAGACCTTTGTTAGCCGTGTCGAGCCGTTCTTTGATCGATGGATGCACTTTTCGGAGCTTCAAAAAGTCAACGCCCATTCACTCCCATTCTACCGCTTGGAAGTAAAACGATACGTGGTATTATAACTCCAACTGCATTATTCTTAAAGAAGAAAACCATATTCAGTTAGGATGCCTTGAGGGTGAGTAAAACATGGGGAAATTTTGATTTGGTAGTGAAGTATCCCTTTAAGCAGAGGAAAGCGGGGCGGTTTATAGATAGGAAGCGGATGTATTATAATGTCAAAATTAGACTTGCTAATACTTCTCAAAAAGGTCAGAAATGTGGAAGTGACCCGTTTTATTTTTACTTCTGCAAAACCTTCTTACAACACCACCCCCCCCCCAACCACACACACACACACACACACAAGGTTTTCGAATATTGTGTTTCCTACAAGGTGATGTTTAATATTTAAAGCATGTTAATGTGAACGCTAATGGGACTCTTGAGAAGAATCTATTCATTAATCCTGCTGGAAGATTTATAAACTAAAACCAATTGAGATTCAGAAAGTAAGAGATCAAATCACTGTCAAATGAAGTATTCATAAGGTCCACCCGATTTGTAATACACGCTTCTATCAAATATTATAAATATTTCAGACACTGCTTGATTGCAGTATCAGTGATGGAGATTGTTCAGAACGTAATGTGACTTCTTGTGTTAACACATCACCGCTCGTCTAACAAACATCTGTCTGCGCTTTCAGAGATGTACGGAAATTTAAGGACACCAAGAAGCAGTTTGACAAGGTGAGGGAGGATCTTGAGATCGCACAGGTGAAGAACGCCCAGGCACCGCGAAACAAAGCCCACGAGGTGGAGGAGGCCACCTGCACCCTTAACTTCACCCGCAAATGCTTCCGACATCTCGCCCTGGACTATGTTCTGCAGGTAACACACGATATTTGTAAAGTCTGGTCAGCATCTCAGTCTGTGCTGAACTGAGGTCTACAGAGTCAGGACTGACTGGCCTTTTTATATGGATAGTTGACTCAAGAATAAATATTCTGTCTTTTATTCACCATCATGTTGTTCAAAACCTGTATATCACACTTTCTTATGCGTTCATACAATGGAAGTAAATGGGGTCCAGCGTTGTTTGGTTACCAACATTCTTCAAAATATCTTCTTTTGTGTTCTGCAGAAGATAGAAAGTCATACAGGTTTGGAATGACATGAGAGTGAATAAATGATGAAAAAAGCAATCCATTTTTGGGAGAACTTTACTTTAAGCAGCCACTAGAAGGCAATCTTGAGATCTTGAATTGTAATCAGCTGATGCTAAAATCACACTGTGTCCTAATCTGTCTGTAAAATCAGTTTTAATGCGTAGTAAATTATGGTTACTGTATGTTTGAAACAGTATGGCAATGAGGTCCTATTGTGTTAGCGCATACTTTTTAGGCTATTTCATATTACATACTGTATTATGTACCCAGATAGCACAGGTACATCTGTAAGATGTCTGCTAAAGATCTGGAAAACATCTGACAAACATCTTAGAAAAGGCAGTTTTTCACACATAATAAATTATAAACATCTTACAGACATCTTCTAGGAAAGATGAGCAATCAATCAAAAATATAGGTCTTGAAGATGTAAATGCAGACATCAAATAGACGTCTCCCAGATCTATTTGTGCTATCAGGCTATATTTGTGTTAGATCTTATATGGAAATCTCATTTTTCTTTTTAGATCAACGTCCTTCAGGCTAAAAAGAAATTTGAGATCTTAGATGCTGTAAGTATCAGTGAAATGTAACTTTTTTTTTCGTAAATCTACATACAACTCTAAGGGGCCATTCACATTTTGCATCTTTTGCACGCACATATTCGTTATTTTTTATGTAGACGCGCGACAAGCCCGCTCAAATAGGGAGCGAGAATATTTTACTTTTCAGAATGCTGCACGCCCATCGCAGGTCATGAGACAAGAACCAACCAACCAATATAGACAAGATCATTGAAAATGGAGACACAGATGATCACAGCATAAATAAATCTAGTAGCAGAGTTATAGCGAGGTATTTTCAGTGCATGTAATCCATATATCCTTTGTTTATACCTCCTCGTCTCAACGGCTAGCGTGGTCCAAGGTTGCTTAGCAACGACAGATGCCAGGAGAGCTCAAACTCCTGGGCGCTTTGGAAAAAAAGGAGAAAGCAGATATGTGAATCGCCCCTAAAGCAGTTGTAGCATGTTTAACACCTCTCGTATCTCGTGCAGATGTTGTCCTTCATGCACGCGCAGTACTCGCTCTATCAGCAGGGCTATAACCTCCTGAATGAGATCGACCCCTACATGAAGAAACTGGCTGCTGAGGTCAGCGCTGTTCTGTTCATGTGCTATTGATGTTCTTGCTGTGTGCTGGTGGTCAGTTTGACCCAGCGATTCATTTTGAAGTGAACCGATTCATTTTGTAGCATTCAGTTAATACTTATAGGAATAAATTATTAAATGGTTCTTTTAAATTCTTCCATTTTTTTGTGTTATGAATAGGCCAAAATAACAATTGTGTGTGTTCGAAACCTTTATCACTTTCTTTTGTGGAACACCAAAAGAAGATATTTCGAGAAATGTTATCAACATTCTTCAAAATATCTTTTGTGTTCTGCAGAGGAAAGTCATGCAGGTTTGAAGTGACATGAGAGCGAATAAACAAACTTCTGCGTTTTTCACTTTTGTCTTCAGCTGGATCAACTGGTGATTAACTCGGCGATGGAGAAGCGAGAGATGGAGCATAAACACTCCACGATTCAGCAGCGGGTAAGAATAAATACGAGCATTATGGGACATAAACACTCACACGCACCTGCATGTCTTAATACTTTAGTTTTGCTTGTAGTACACTTAGTGAGAGAATTGCTTTTGTCATATTGTTAAATCCGCTCCTGAGTTATTTATGGTGTTTGAGTTTGGTTTTAAAGACTTTTGTAGTTATCCTTATCGTTTCCATTATAGGGTTTCTTTAATCTTTCAGCAGTGAACTAGGTATTTAGTCATGACATGTTTCAGTTATTGATGTTGAGCAGACAGGCTGTGGATGTATTTTGGGCAAACTGAAAATAGAGCTCGATGAAGATTCAAGTTCAGAAGATTCTCAACAGCAACTTTGTCTCTGACAGTTCATCATTCAGATGACGGTTTTCAGAATTATGACTTATCTTCATGTTTGTTCTGTTTGCCTCCGTCTGATGCTCATTGTCTGCTGGGACTGACTGGATCCTGATTTAGACTCTTTTACAGGTGAGTGTTTTATGAAGTCTTCGAGTTGCCTTTAAATGTTTTTTAAAGGAACCCAAAAGTCATCATTTATTCACCCTCGAGTTGTTCCAAATCTGCATAAATGTCTTTGTTCTGATGAACACAGAGAAAGATATTTGGAAGAATGCTTGTAATCAAACAGTTCTTGGCCACCGTTGACTACCATAGTAGGAAAAATGTCTTTATAAGTTTCTTTGTTCTGATGAACGCAAAAGAAGATATTTTGAAGAATGTAGGAAAGCAAACAGTTCTGGGACACTTTTGACTACCATTGTCATTTTTCCTACTATGGTAGTCAGTGGTGGCCAAGCATTATTCCAAATATCTTTCTATGGGTTCAGAACAAAGAAATGTATACAGATTTGGAACAACTTGACGGTGAGTACATGAATTTTTATTTTTGTGTGAACTGTTCCTTTATTGACGTTATTCCACTTTTAGATGGATTCAATTAATTGACCAGCTCTGAAATTGTAGATTTGCATCATGGCTTGTGTAACCGATGATATAATTACAGTGACTGTTTGTCCCACAAGCATCTGTCTTATGTAACAGCTGATGGCCGTCCCATCATCCTCCACTGCACAGCAATTATTCAGAAGTTGTTTCATCCTCTAGACTAGAGTCTATGGATTTTAAAGCTGCTTGTTGTGGTTGATGGAAAAAGACCTTATTCTTTCTTCTTTGTTTTATAAGATGGTCTAATGGATTACTTTAGATGTTGTTGATCTCCAGTGATAGTTTAAGAAAGTCTTCGTAGGAATGATCCACGTATGGTGGTGACAGTATTGGTCGAGCAAAGGTCTTAAATGTCTTAATTCTGTATTTTTAAAACCACAGATACCCATTGTGTTTTATTTTTGTAATTGCTTTAGCATATATACTCTTGTCTGCCGTTATTTTAAGAAACCACTTGTACTCTATGAAGTGTCTGTCCTGCCACAAACCTCTGAACATCAGTAAAACACATTAATAATTCCACAGGAACCACTAAAAGGGTCAAACAGAACTAAATACAGCAGGGCTGGATCTGAATGCATTTTATTCATTAGCTTTTCCTAGATTTAAATGAGGTTTAGACTGTATGTTAAAGGAATAGTTCACCTAAAAATGAAAATTCTGTCATCATTTACTCACCTTCGAGTTGTTCCAAACCTGTATACATTTCTTTGTTCTGATGAACACAGAGAGAGATATTTGGAAGAATGCTTATGACCAGACAGATCTTGCCCCCATTGACTATCATTAGCAGGAAAAAATACAATGGTAGTTAAAAGTGTCCCAGAACAAAATGTCGTCTTTTGTGTTCAACAGAACAAAAAAGTGATTTTTTCCTACAATGGGAGTCAATGGGGGGCAAGATCTGTTTGGTTATAAGCGTTCTTCCAAATATCTTTCTCTGTGAAATTTTTATAGATTTGGAACAACTCGAAGGCGAGTATATGATGACAGAATTTTCCTTTTTGGGTGAACTATCCCTTTAAGAACCTTTTATTTCTATCTGGGCAAAAGCCTTAACAATAAGATCCATATGAGTTGATGTTGCATAAAAATGTCTGGATTTATTGATGTAATGGAGATCATGTTGTAGTGAATATATGAAGTGTCTCAATGGTCTTTATAGGAAAATAGAGAGTAGAACATTTCTCTAACACTCGAATTTGTGTTGAAATGTGATGAATTGTTGTGGTTATGTAAAGAGCAGACGATGATGGTGGTATTTTATGAATATTTTATTTCACGAAAGATGAACATGATGTTCTTGAATGCGGACGCTCTCATGCCTCCACCATGCTTTACTACAAATAAGTCGCCCTGAATTCAAGGTTTAATATTTTATTCCTTGTTTTTCCCTCCTCAGTGGAATACTTTAAAGTTTGATAGACTTTGTAGTTCAGACAGATGAAGGGCTTTTGTAAGCACACGCGTCATCGGCAGATCCTAAAATAGCGACGGTAGACTTCTGCAGTCTTACAATGTTTGTGAGACACGGCATAGAAGATTCTCCAGCCGCGGCCGGCAGGTATTTCACTTTTCAGATGTTTCTCAGGTGACAAGGAAAGAGATAAATGGAAAAATATAAATAGATTTGCTTTATAGTTTTATATATATAGAACTATTGAATTGTGCATGAGCTAATAATCTGTTAATGTTGGTATTGGAGGTGATGGTGAAATGTAGAATTGCTGTGTTTGGTTGAGTGGCTGAAGGTTGGCGTGTGGGACGGCAGCTGTATGTTAATGAGTTTGATCTGCGGACTGCGAGCGCTGCCGTGCCGTGTGACTCACTCTCTGCGCGTTCACTGCACACTTCATCCGTCCTCCTCACATTCTGTAGTTTAGCGCAATCGTGTCTAGTGGATCCAATGATTTTCAAATTTGTGAACCGTTTGAGGATGAAGATATTTGGCAGGTTGGACTTGACTTTGGTGAGTTGGTGCATTAATGTTCTTTATATTTGCATGAGAACAAATAGAAACTGATGCTGGACTGTGATGGTGCGGTGATGAAATCGTTTGTAAGTTTATTCGATGTATTTGTACTTGTATCAATGCAGTATGAAGAAATATAATTGCTTGTCTGTTTTGACAGAGTTGTGCATTGTGTATATAGACAGCTTGCGAAGTTGTAATGTTTTACATGAAAAATATAATATTCATCATATAAGTGAATTACTGTTTATGTTACATGTCTGCCAGATGCTTAAGTTATATCCAAGGCCACTTTTTTATTAGTATGTGTGTTTGTGTTGCTAGTGCAATGCTCTACCAATCGAGTTACATTTTTCATGTTATATTAACATTTCATAATATCAAAACACTAAAGTGGCTGAATTACTCATCCAAATGTGCAAAACTGAACATTTCTCTTATAATCTCTATACGCTTTTGTTTCAGTGTCTATAGCCTAAAAATCTGTGGGAACGACATTATACTCACGTGTAAAGTTTGTGGGATTATGGGATACAGGAGATGGGAACCGAGAGAGCTTTTCTGTTCTATTCAAAAGTTGAGTGAAGCGTTTGGTCTCTGGCTGTAAGGAGACACAACTGAACGGCGCGGGGAATGAATGTTTGCACAGTCGCCCTGCTGGGGATTTGGGTAAAATGACTGACTATAAATAGCTGTATTGTCACAACTTGTAAAAGGATGAAAAGATTTGATTTTTACATTTTGGGAAGTAAACGAGATTGGTGCTCGTCTGTGCCAAACTCTCCTCCTGATGTGTTGTGGTTGTGGGTCATTGCCAGGGCATTGCTGTGCGGTTGCTGAGGCGTTCGGTGTGGTTTATAGTGCTTTGCTATGCCGTCGCTACAGTGTTCTGGGTGGTTGCTTACTGGGCTCAGTCAATAGAGCCCAACACTAATTTAATGTGATGTTTTGGTCCCTAGATATGGTCCCAGGTCCCTCTTGTAATGTAATTCTGTTGGTCTAGCTTCCAATGGAATTCAGTCACTTATCATCACTTATAATCAATCATTTATTCACCCTCATTCAAAATCTGTATATGACTCTTTCTTCTGTGGAACACAAGATATTTTGAGAAGTGTCTCTGTGTGTTTGTGTCCATACAGTGAAAGTCAATTGGGATCGAAAAAAAGATTAACAAATCCACACAGTTTGGGATATTGTATCTTTCATCCGTGTCCAAAGATACAGCACACTTTAATCTAATGATGTAATCACTAATATGTGTCCTTTGTTCTTACATATTGCACAACTTTGTCAGTCATTTCATTTGATCAGGAAACATCAAACGATGTGATCATTGTTTCCTCAAGAGCTCTTTGACTAGAATTTGATTCTCTGAAGCCTTTCACAGGCGTGTTGAAGGCCGTTTATCTTGTAGTCATGAGGGGTTTCGCTTGAAAAGAGGTCCGAAGACTTTGAAGATGTTGATGATGTCATGATTATCTGCCGAGACGTTTTTGAGGATGTTTGTTTGGGTTGTGCAATGATCTCCCTCATGTGTACTGAATCGTCGTCTGCAAATCCATTTTATTTCTCAAACGTTGTTATTCAGTCGTATCAAAGATGCATTGAAGTATGAAAGAATTGATGACAACAATCAATTACGATCAAATAATTCAAAAGGAAATCAAATAATTGGCGTGAAACGTTAGATTCCAGACTTTGCTGTCTTAACAAACCCGAGCACATTTTCAGAACTACTAATGTGAGATCACCGGGATGTTTTTCTCTGGAGGAAAATTCAGTCTGAACTAGCGGTCTATGGGAAACTCTTGAGAGTTTAGGAGATCTCATTTGCGTTTGTTCTTATATCCGTTTTGCAGTTTTACAGACTCGTTCTCACGTAGTGCTGTACTTCATTAAAGTATCTCCTGTGAAATCACCGCCCCTGCTTCAGATGTCTCACATGAGTCTGTGGTATAGCATTAACCACGCGTGATGGATAAAGTGTTAGTCTGGCCGTATCATTCCACCACTCAAAGATAATCAATAGAAATCATCTGAGCAGAGGAGTTCAGTCTCCAGCAAAGAGAGTTCAGTCCAGTCGTATGTCTCAGTAGGTCATAGTTTTGGTACACGTGGATTAAATGTGCTGCTGAAATGCAAAGAGGGCCGTAATTGCGAGTGGTAAGTGTGAAAATGTTCACCACGTTGGCGGTAATCGGCTGGTCGCGCTCAGCAACTTGCGTCATTGTCAGAATGGTCTGGTGGGACTTTGTTGGATGAGTCATTCCTTGCGTTTGTGTGTGTGGATACACAGAGAGTGAAAAATTGTGTTCCTCCTACAACCTTTAATATTGAAACGTCACAGATTTTTGTGATGGAAAGAGTTTTGCGTTTCGTTGCATTGCGTTTATTTCAGTTTACATTGCCTGAATGCGGATTTGTCGTCATTTTTCTGTCTTTCAGGATTTTGCGTATGACGACCCCAAGCTGGAGTTCAATGTTGATGCGCCCAACGGACTGGTGATGGAGGGCTACTTGTTCAAAAGGGCCAGCAACGCCTTTAAAACATGGAACAGGTTGGTAGGAGGTTAAACTCATTACATGTTTACATCACTGTTTATGTGTCTTTGGAGTGACGTCCGTTCTGACGTCGTTCAAATACATTTCTATCTTTTCTCAGACGGTGGTTCTCCATCCAAAACAGCCAGCTGGTTTATCAGAAGAAACTAAAGGCAAGTTCAAATTACCGTAGCATGAAGCAAATTTTCACATGGTTGGTTAGTTTAGCTAATCTGTCCTTAAATAAATCGTTTACTGTGACTCCGGACAACAAAACCAGTCATAATGGTCTTTTTTTTCAATTGGGATTTATACAATAATATATAAGCTTTCCATTGATGTATGCTTTGTTAGGATAGGACAATATTTGGCCAAGATACAACTATTTGAAAATCTGGAATCAAAATATTGAGAAAATGGCCTTTAAAGTTGTCTATCCGAGGCGCTGTGGCAGACAGTTGCTATGAAGAAACAGGTTTTTTTAACGCTTTCTATTGGCTTACCGCTGTAATGACGTTGTGGAGAATAGATGAACCCCAAAGCTGAAATTCTAAGCTTGACATACCAAACTTGAGTGGGTAATTCCCAAAGAGCGGGCAGCAGCGAGCGAAGTTTGTCGGCGTGTTTCTGGCCATTTTTGCTTGTGATTTTGCTGCATCTACTCACAAAAATAAAGTTTTGATGTTTTTACGGTAGGAAATTTACAAAATATCTTCATAGAACATGATCTTACTTAATATCCTAATGATTTATAAACGAAAGACGTTATTTTTTTGGCATAAACGAAAAATGTATAATTTTGACCCATACAATGTATTGTTGGCTACAAATATGCCTATGCGACTTATGACTGGTTTTGTGGTCCAGGGTCACAAATAAACTTTCTGTGACATGAATATTTTTGCTCTGGAACACAAAAGATATTTTAATATTTCATCCCCAAGCTGCTCTTTTTTTCATACAATGAAAGTGAATGTGGACTGGAACAAAAAGCTAAATAAAAGTACTTTATGTGACTTGTTCATTTTTTTACTTGTTAAAAGACACATTTTATATTTATGTGTGGAACATACAACAAAAGTTTTTTATTAAAGTCACCATGCAATCAAACAGGACATTTTTAAGTGTTTACAGTGTTGCAGTGACTATTATAAATGATTTATCCGTGGACACCATTATTATTATTTTTTTTTTATTCATTTGCACTTATAATCTTTAATCAAAAACGTTAAGCTCCTCTCCCCCTCTCAATAACTCTTCACCACATGACGTCACCAACAAAAAAGAGGTAGGACTATACTGACTGTCCAATGGCCATGCATTTTTAGCCCTCCCCTCCAGGCCCAACCAATCAAAAAGGGAAGGGCAAAATAAAGCCCGCCCTACATTTTTTTCTAATTTCAGAAGCCGTTTCACTCAGATACACGTCACGATGCGGAAAAGAAGTCAATCGGAACTTCGAGTTTTAGGTGCACTGTATCTTTAAGGATCCAGCACCATGAAAGTCAATCTTGTGTGAATGAGGCAGCGTTGTGTCAATGCCGTTTGATCAGCAGATTTTCTTGAGCAGATAACAGCTCAGAATCAATAATGAGAAATCTTTACCTCTCATCTCTCGTCTCTATTGCCTGCAGTAGCTCTAGTTGAGCTCAACAGCATATCTCAAAAAGACTTTTTTAGGAGATTAAGCACAATCTTCAACAAATCAATATAAACACAATCATGGCCCCTCTTCACGGGACGTTCTTGCGAAGCGCTTGCTCAGAACGTTTGCTTAAATTACTGCGACAACAGTGCTGTTGAATGCAGTTCAGAGTATAGCCGGGGAAATACGTTTTCTGTTCAGTCGGTGCTTTATTATGCTTATTGACATCCGTTCCGCAGGATTCACTGACTGTTGTCGTGGAAGACCTGAGACTGTGTTCTGTCAAACCCTGCGAGGACATCGAGAGGAGGTTTTGTTTTGAAGTGGTGTCGCCCACCAAGTGAGTCCAAACCAATGAAAGTCAACATTTAGCATATTAATGCATCCCTACTTGATTTCGGTCTCTTATAATGGCCGTTGTTTGTGTTGTAGGAGCTGTATGCTACAGGCAGAGTCGGAGAAACTTCGACAGGCTTGGATCCAGGCGGTCCAGGCCAGCATCGCCTCGGCCTACAGAGAGAGTCCAGACAATTTTTATATTGAGGTTTGTACTCGCTGTACGTGCTAAATGTCCATAACCTAACACGTGCGTACGTGGACATCATTTTATACACTTTGCCACTTTATACCCTCGTTGTCAATTGAGAATGTTTGATTGTGTGTTTCTGTAGCGTTTGGACCGGACCGCTTCTCCCTCCATCAGCAGTATAGATTCAGCGAATGAGCCGAGAGAGCGCAGTGGGCGGGGCGAGAGCATTCTGCAGCGTATCCTCTGTCTGCCTGGAAACCAACAGTGCTGTGACTGCGGTCAGGCTGACCCCCGCTGGGCCAGCATCAATCTGGGCGTCCTGCTCTGCATCGAGTGCTCTGGGATTCACAGGTAAGACTTGATTGGAACCGTTGTAGAATTCCTTGGTGGAAATTCATTTTGTAAAAAATGTCAAACTTGTTCACCAGGTTCAAATGTAAATACGCAACAAGGTTTTTTTGAACAAAAAATATTCTCTGCAACTTTTGAAAGTTTTTCAGTTTGAACTTTTTTGACTGAGTTTTAAGTTTTCGAATAAATAAACAATAGTTTTGTTCTAGTATGTAAGGTCAAACACTTGATCAAACAATTTGATCTTTTTTTGTTTTTAATCAGCAACAACTAAAAATAAAGAGTATTTTGTCATCATTTACTCAAACTCGACTGTCAGCATTAGTCACCATATATATATATATATATAAAAAATAAAAAACTTAAAAATAAGTTTTATTATAGTTATAACCCTCATACATTTATGCATATTTTCTGTAGTTAGAATTCAGATGTATCCTTATAACAGGCGCTTTTAAAAAGATTTCTTTAAAAATATTTTGTTTTAAAAAAACCTAGATACTATTTAGTGGAACAAAGTCAAATACTGTGTATTTTTTTGAGGTGCACTACTATTGCTCAACATTTCTTACACCACAGAAAGTCAAAACATTTTTTTATTTTTTCCGTACCTTTTGCTGTTTTTAAAACTATCTGTAAGAAGAATCAACTTGAATTTGGTATTTAAGAAAAAGTTCAAACTAAATTCAAGTTTATTTTTCTTACCCCATTGGCAGATTTTTGTTTGCATGTTTTAAAAATAAACAACAAAAGACAAGACTAAATATCTTCACTTTGTAGATATTTGTGCTATAGAAAACGAGACAAAATGCCTTTTTGACAGTTTATTTGATCACTGTCATGATGAAATGAGGTAGTCATTTGTTAAAGCACTTACGGTTGTGATGATTTCTTCAGTATGGTGTTTGAGTTTGTCTACATATTTCAAACGTTTCTCTTCTTATTCTATACAAGCACTTTTAGAAATTCAAGAGATGTCAAAAACGAGACAGGTTAACCTTATAAGCCAATGAATATTAGATCATTATGTTTTCATTTCAAATTTCTGGGAATTAACATAATCGCTGCTTATGCCCAACATTGTTGCCCAATCAATCTATCTTGTAATTTTATTGTAAATGTGTGTACTTCAGAAAACGTAAAGTTTAGTTTATCTACTAGTTAACAAACACACAAAAACCTAATAAGTTTTTCATTGTCATTTGTGGTTTTCCTTTTTTTCCACAGGAGTTTGGGAGTGCACTGCTCAAAAGTCCGTTCTCTCACCCTGGACTCATGGGAACCAGAATTACTAAAGGTCTGCTAAAATACGGTTTTTTTATAATGACCTTCACTCTGACTTGAACAAACACATCACAGTATATGCAAACAAACCCCATAGAATAATCTCTGTTCTGTTTTGAATGCAGCTCATGTGTGAACTAGGAAACAGTATCATCAATGACATCTACGAAGGCAGCTGTGAAGAGCAGGGTCTGAAGAAACCAGGACCCAGCAGCTGCAGGTGAGTGATGGAGATGCCCATACGCTGACGCTTTGCATCTCAGTGGTCAGTTTTTAATAACTGTTTTAATTCAATTGTGCAGGCAAGAAAAAGAGGCCTGGATCAAAGCGAAGTACGTGGAGAAGAAGTTCTTAAAGAAAATGATGACTGGTGAAGTTTTGGTTCACGGTGGGAGGAAATCAGAGCGCAGATGGAACTCCAGGAAGTGCAGGAGACACAACAGCGCCACCACGGTTCCTAAAATGCAGAGGAAATACAGAGCAGAAGCAGGAAGTGCTTCTCCTGCCACACTCTCCTCAGGTAGTCGGTCGAGATGAGATTTGGTTTTCGTTCTGTCCTGGATGCTTTTTATTAGCCGCCCGTAGCTAATAACAAATGGCTTTAGTTTGCTTTTTTGATGTTGATATGGTAGCAGGGTTATATCATGATTTATATTTGGACATTTGCATCATGGTTATACCATGGTACAGTATTCTTCAAAATATCATCAAGTGTCTTGTTGGGGTTGCTACCAGTCTGGGAAACAGCTGCTGCCTTATATGGACCTTCTATGAATAAGTTGTTTATTATTTAACATTTTGAAGCATTAATTTGAATAGATCATACTATACTATATACACAAATGTAGTTTCTTGTACCTTTATGTTAAATAGATACAGAACAAATTGTACATAAATATACATACATATTTGTTTTTATTTTATAATAAATAATATTAATATATTTAATTTTGTCTAGTTTTATATCAGATATTGGCTTAGCTTTTATTTTTATATCTGTAGTTTTTGTTCATTTTAGTTTGTTTAAGCAATTTTGTGTCATGTTTTTATTCATTTTTAACATTGCTTTATAGGTTTATATTTTATTTCAGTTGTAGTTTTAATATTACAAATATGAATATTATTCGTTTTAGATCAAATATTGGATTAGCTTTTATTTATTATTTTTCATGTTAATTAAATTTTTTGTGCTTTTGTCGTTTTACTATTTAGCTATTGTAATATTGCTTATAGGTTTATTTTATAGTTTTTATTTCATCTCAGTTCTAGTTTTTGTTTACTTTTTATTTTCTGTTAATTTAGTGCTTCAGCTTAAACATATTTTTTATAACATTTCTCATTTTTGTTTAGTTTAAGTTTTTCAGATAGTATTTAGGCCTACATTTTACTTGAGTTTAATGAACTGGGCTGCGTTTCCCAAAAGCCTACGTTGATCGTAGCTCCACTGGTGACAATGGTTCTAAGATCAACTTAAGGTTACGATGCTTTTGGGAAACGCAGCCCAGAAATGTTTTAACATCAAGTCATTGACTAGAAGAGGGTAAGAGAGTAAGAAGAGGACATTTGTGAGGTAAACATACTGTAAATGTAACATAATGTGGCGTTTATGAACTTCCTGCAGCCGCTGCTCTGGAGAGGAAGTTCCGGCGAGAATCTCTCTTCTGCCCCGATGAGCTGGACTCACTCTTCTCATATTTTGACACGGGTTCAGGACCTCGCAGTAAGTTCAATTGTTCTTCAGTGCTTTCATGAAGCACGACAAAATATTTTTTAACCCTGTTGTAAGGAACGAGGCTGATTTCACACACACTTTAACCGCTCACTTCAAACTGAACCCACATGCCGGTTTAGTTTTTGTGCTGTGTTGTATTACAGTGATGTGTTTTTAAATGATTCATCCGTGAACACTCTAGAGTGTAATGCGCCCGTGTCGGGCATGCGTTGGTCCTGCAGGTCTGAGCAGTGACAGTGGGTTGGGTGGCAGTACTGACGGCAGCACTGACGTGTTGGTGTTTGAGTCTGTGGTGGACAGCGTCACAGAAGAGGGTGAGTGACCGCTGACTGACGAGTCTCATATCTCGCACTGCATAATTGGCACAATAGGGTTCGGTTTCTACACTGAAAAAAAAATGATTATGTGCCTTAGTAGATTTTATGAAAAGACATTATTAAAATATACTTCATGTAATTATGTTCCTGTTTTTAACAAAAAATTGAGTTTAAATAACGTAAAAATCTTCTAATTTTGGTTAAGATTTTAATTATTTTGTTTGAGTCATTTTAATTGAACAAATTATTAAGTAAATCCAATTTTATTATGTTAAACCCATTTAAATTGGTCAAATTAAGTTACTTATTTATTTTGTGTTGAGACTACATAGATCATTTTTGTAGATATAACTACCCTGGTAGTTCCCAGCATGCTTTGTGTCTGACTGCATTAGGAGATTAATTTTCAAGATTAACTGTCATTTTAAGTGTTTTTCAGTAAAAAGAAAGACTTGTTCGTGTTTTTTGTTGATTTATCTTTGAGATTTAGGAGAGTTTTGGTATTATTATTATTATTATTTTTAGTTGTTACCGTTGTTCAGAAGAGCGTGCTTGTGCTTCATCTGAGGGAGGCACGATAGTCATGAAATGTGTTATTTCACTTCTTGAGCAGTAACTGTGCTAATCCCAGTACAGAGACCACCAGTCTCTTCTTACTTGACCATCTATGTTGTAAAAAATAGTATATTTCAATATGAAAGTAAGCGAACCATGGAGTTTGAGTTAGACGCATGTATTTGTTCAGCGTACTTTTTTGTTTGTTTACTTTAACATTTACTTGATATTTTAACAAAAACTAAATGTATTTCATAAGTATAATTTACTTTATTCTGGTTAGTAAATTGTACTGGAATTATAGCAGCAAAATTGACTTTTTTTGTCAATGTTATTTTTTTCGGTGTATATTCACTAATACATTCATGCATTTAGCAGAAAGTTTTATTCAAAGCATGAATGATCACGTATGTTGATTTGAATGTTGTTTTCAGAGTGTGAGGTTTCTGAAGACTCGAGCAATGAAGTTGAAGTGGAGCCAGAGGCGTCGGATCTGGAGGATTCCAGAGATCTGGGTCCCGGAGTGCTGCTTTACAAGGCCTGTCAGGCGCGGAATCTGCCGGTCATGGCTGAAGCGCTGGCGCACGGGGCTGACGTCAACTCTGTGAATGAGGAGAACGAGGGGAAAAGCCCGCTCATTCAGGCTGTGATTGGAGTGAGTCCATCGTTAAAATGTTTTAAATGCATTGCAAGTGGACATATTGTAGCCTCTGGTCTTGAAACCTTAAGGTTGTTGGGGTGATGCATAAACTAGCATTTTTGTGCCCTAGATATCTAATAATTGTATAGAGTAAAACCTCTGCTCTCTGTGTTCAGGGATCTTTGATAGCCTGTGAGTTCCTGCTTCAAAATGGTGCAGACGTCAACCAAAGAGATGTCAGAGGGAGGGGCCCGCTGCATCACGCTACATATTTAGGTCATACTGGGTGAGTGCATGCTGAGAGACATGTCATAACACGAATCTAACTATAACACAAGGTTAACCGACATTGTTTCTGGATCTGTTTTGCAGTCAAGTGTGTTTGTTCCTGAAACGAGGAGCGACACAGAATGATGGTGATGAGGATGGGCAGGACCCTCTGAGCATAGCCGTGCAAGCCGCTAACGCTGACATAGTTACGCTGTAAGTTATAGAATATGTGCATGTATATTTCGAAACAATATGCTTTATATTCCCGGAGGAAGATTGCACAGGGAATGCTCTTTCAGAGCTCAAAATGTCTGATGGAGTACTCCGTTGTGTTTCATTCAAGTATCAACTTGGTCTCAGATGTTTCTCCAAAACTGCTTGACAATTGTTGAAATGCACAAAGAGTATGGAGGTGTAAAATTAATGTAGAGGTAAAGAAACCTTGATTTGGTAAATTTGATGAGAAATGCTCATTTTGAGATCTTCAATAATATTGACTTTTGATTGCAGACTTGACAAATCTGAGCTCAGTTTGAGACATTGTTGACATCTCTTCAGAAACTTTATTAGAGGCATTAAAGACAAAAAAAATATCCGAGATGCAGGAGACTTGAGCAGAAGTTTCAATTTGCCCTTCATTTAGTCTCGATGAGAAATAATGGATGGATTGAATCGAACTTGATCTCAGCATTCTTTCTCTCGACAGGTTGCGTCTGGCACGGATGAACGAGGAGATGCGGGAGTCGGAGGGTCCGTTCGGTCAGCCAGGTCAATATTCTAGCAGCAGTCCAACAGAACAGCAGTATAAGAAATGCATACAAGAGTTTATCTGTCTCAACATAGCCGAGTACTAGAGAGCCCACCTGAACACATTTCCATCTTTCCCCCCAATGTTATTTTCGGAGACCTGCGGTGTGTTCGTGTACTGTAGGGACAGTCAGTCTTTGTCTCTGAAAATGATGACCTTGCTGGAAAAAACAGAGAAAACCAACTTCTGATGATAGCTTGGTTTGAGACCGGTGGTGGATCAGATAGTTTACCAAGTTTGGATGAGGTCATCCAGCTTGGCTAAACTGGTTAGGGGTGGCAGACCACTTTGGCTTAGCTGGTGGGAACTTGACCCCTTAAACTGGTATAAGCTGTTTTTTCCAGCAGCTGCATCTCCTTCATGGTCTCATCCAACTAGCTTTATTCAGAAATAGTTTGACATCACAATACGCTGCAGATTGACATCTAGCAAGCAATGGTGCTGTCCATTTCAAAACAGACTGTGGTCCTATCCGTGGTGATATCACTCAGACGAGAATGAGTTGAAGAGTGAGATTTTAAAGCTTTAAGGGCAAGAACTTTCTAAGGCATACATGCCCGTCGTGTCCCTAATGATGCATTTCATGCACGTCGCATGTCATGTGATCGGAAAAACGGCAATGTGACCGTTCAGACCGTTCATTCTGGATAGCTTTTAGAGATCTGATCCAAACCACGTTTTTATAACTCATCGAAACTTACCTGCCTAAAGGCAAAGGCTCCTTACAGAGTGCCATGTGAAACGTTTTGGTGCACTTTTACTCTATTTACCTACAGTTTACTAATGGTCATATACACTATGTTAGGCAGCTGTGTCTACATCTATCTTAGCAGTGTTCAAGTGGCATTATTTGTACATTTTGTTCATGGTTTAAACAGGGACTGGGCTATCAAACTATTTTTATTATATGTATACATGTATACTGTGTTTTAGTTAAAAGTAACTAACAATTTACCAACAGAAAATGTGATCGGTCCTCCTACAGTGAATGCCACTTTTATGCACTTTTTATTCACTGATGGTTTAATTTGCTTTTTTGGATGATGCTATAGAAAACGGCTCAAACAAGACTTTTAAGCTTTTACGAGAACCGCCCAGAGCAAGTGCAATGATGTGATGTGCTTTTTATATTATGATTTGTCAAAACGGATTGTATTTTTCTAAGTGCATATACTTTATGAATTTTAACTTTTAACTGAACTCCAAACGCCCCCAGGAAAGAGTCATTGTTTGACATTGAGAGAAACAACAACCCACAGACCAGGAAAAAAATTGATTATTGGAATATAATTTTTTTTTAATGCCTAGTGGTTTCTGATTTAGGATTAATGTATACCGCCTGTAATTTACTGTGATTTTTAGTTCATTATTTCATTGTTATTTCTAGTACAGTTATTGCTGTTGCTCTGGTCTGTGTGTGTAAAAATGACTTTACAAATCTCATACTGTGGTCTCAAGGTCATACTATGCCAAAACTTCTGCTTTATAATGCATTGAATGCTATAATAGCATGACGAGCTAACTCACGATGTCATATATTTTAACCCTGGGGGAATCAGTGATCATGTCGGACTCATTAATATATATTTATGAGATATGTTCTCATTGTATGGCTGTTTATATAAACTCCCATGTGTATGTGATACTCAACTTGCTGTCCAGTCCTTTCACTATTGACCGTTTACTATCGCCACCGTAATTCAAAGCCATAAGCCAAAGACTACAGACATGTTTGTGTATTGTAACACCTTTCCCCAAAGCAATCATATAAAAAGGACTTGTTTAAAATAAATAAATGCCTGAACATTTGGGCTGAAAGAGACTTTATGTTGGATTGCTAGTGTGTTGTTTATCTCTCCGGCCAATTAAATCGTAGCACGTTCTGTAATATGGCTGTATATTTTACATGAACGTTCATTTTGTGAATATAGAATCCTTTTTCTGAAGTGATAAAAATTGGTTGAAAAAATCAAAAGCATTGAATTAACAATGCACCGATTTGTTGTAAAGTACCCTGAGATTTTGCTTGTGGCTGTAGCATAAAATCTTCTACTGCTTGCTTTTAAAATTCTGTTTGACTTTCTGTAATTTTCATTTCGCTATCATGCTGAGATTTGTAAATATGTTTCAATATCATACACGTCTGAACGTTCTTCTGTAATCCACTGCAAACTTTTATTTTTGCTCTGCATTTCTGCCCTGTTATCTGTTGTCTTCTTAAACAGAACAGATTTTGACAATAAATGAAAAATGTGACAACTACTAACTACTTGTGCTTGCATTTCCTTCTGTTCTCTTGCTGTCTGTCTAGTGCTCTTCTGAATAGTGTGCACTGTTATATAGCACTATACTTTATGCACTATTTTATTTCTGCATTAACTCAACTTACTCCTGAACTCTCAAATTCATCACTGGACATTTCCAGTAGTTGCCTTATCAGTTTCTTTGCTATATGTATTTCTTATACGTTTCTTAATATTAATTATTACTTTTTAATTTATATATTTATTTGGCATATATATATATAAATATATATATATATATTTTTTTTAAGAAGGTATGAAAACCTTTTTTAATAGCAACCATGGCACCAGTGAAAAAAAATCACCTACTTTACTTTATCAAAACCAAAACAAGTTGAAAGACTTCACAAAGTCCAAGTTTTATTTGCATTTAACCCAGAATCTTTCTTCTTGTGGAGACTCGGTATGCGTGAGTACTTCAGACATGCACAGTGTCCTCATTGTAAATCTAGCATGAGAAATTCACACGGTCTGGAAAGGGGTTCGAACCCTCTCTTTTGTTCTCTTCATAGTTTCAGTCGTTTCCATGGTCACATAGACGGTACAAAGACCCTGTATGGTACAACTATTTTGAGAGAGACTAGAGGAGGTGCTACTTTGGTTCATTGTGATGATGGGGGGGGGGGTCAATGAGCTGTGCAATTCTTGTGCCTTTCAAATGAAAAGCAAGTGGCTCTTTACACAAATTATGCACGCTTTGGTGTCGTATTATTTTTAAACATTAGTGACACAAAATAGCCCAATGATTTTGAAGTAATTCTTTAATATTAAAATATTCAAAAGGTTAATTTTTTTTTTCATTTTAGGAATTTATTTTAATATTTCATATATTTACTTTTAGGCTCATTATGATATTAAATTAATATAATTGTTATAAATTATATCATTTAAATAATTTATGTTAATAATGTATATTTACATGGAGGTTTAGCACCTTTATTTGTAAAAAAATTTTGCATGCTATTTGTGTCAAATGTATTATCTTCTTATGATGCAAAAAATTTCTGTTAGCAATAAATAATTGTGGTTGTTTGGTTTAAGAACAAAAGCTCATTACAGCTGTATCTTGTATAGGCACATAAATGTAATCTTGTGTTTCATGGCTTTATAGGTGACACCACGTACCTGGATATTTTCCGTGAGTTTTCTCATATGGCTTCGCACAATCCTGAGAAGCTGAAACGGAGGAGTGTTCACTTCCGTCATTCCTTCAGGTAGCTGTGTGTCACATGGATACATTTCATGTACTGTTATATTAATGCCATTGTCATTAATAAAATACATTTTTTCTCCATAATTTAGAGTTTGACTGAACAACTTTAAGCAAGCTGAGCAGAAAACACTTTTGACTAGCTGATTTCATAAACGGGATGGAAATGTTGTGTGAAGAATTTTATACTGTATGGTTTTGTTTTGAATGATTTTAATGATGTCTTATAGGGGTCAGCGGGACTAACCCCCCAGTTTTGTTTTGTTTTGTTTTCTTTATGAATTCTCCTTTTTTTAGTTTAGCCAAAATTAGTAACAAGCACTTATGAAACATTAAACTGGCTCATTTGAAAACGTATATGATTTACAGTATGGTTACAGGACATGAATGTTAGTCCATTTTACATTTCATATTACAAACAATCGTGTTGTTTCTTTTATTACAGAAATATATCCAGCTTTGATTATTTTAATAGGAAAGTGTTTCCAAAGTTTTTTGGGGGAGAATTCCATTATCATTTTGCTGTAATGATGAATGTACTTTTCTCTATTGACTATGCTGGTATAGTCTATATTTACCTTGTTCTTATAATCTGTACAAAAACATATCATTGCACATTCAAATGCAAATAATGTACATTGTCTTTTTAGGTGCAAATTGATAATATATCTTAAAATAATTTGTAACACTGTAAAATATGTTGAACTGTTTGGTGTGTGTGAAATAAAATATCTTCTGTATAAAAAAATCTGTACTTTGTTCCGATATATTATTTACTAATGATAATTTTGCTGCATCATAGATTATATTGACTTCTACACATATTTTCCATAATTTAAGTAATGGACACCAATGGTTTACTTTTGGATAAGCACATATTTATTTTTATTTAACAGCATAATTTGATGTATTTTTAAAATGTATTTTTAAAAGAAAAACGCATAAGCTGTTAAAAAACAATGTGCTAAAATTTGTTTAAAAAATGTTTATATTTAGCAGGTAAATCAACAGAAATTGTTCAAATTACTAACATTTATCTGGTGAACACTGCCCCAACACTTTATTATAACTTTATAAAAAAGCCATTAACAAACATTATTACACTAATAATAAATACCTCTCAGACTTTTTTATTTTTATGTACAGTATTGATTTTAACACAAAGCAAGAAAGATGGTAAAAGACGGTTCATTGTTATACTGTATTGTAAAAATATATTTTAGCAACATGAAAGACATAGTTTTTTATATATATATATCGCTAAATAAAATTAAATGATAAAACACGGCTGTTCGACCTTCCAAGATAACGTGAACTTCAAAGGAATCTTTACTCTTGGTCGATGTGGTATTATTTTATGTACCTTTATTTTGGAAAAACATCCGAAAGCTTTTCTAGAGCTTTTATTTTCTCTTATACAACATCACTTCCTGGTGTTGTGGCGGCCATATTGATATGGGGGATAGATGACAATTTCACCTTAGCCAAAGAGCTTCATTTTTGTTATTTTTGAAAGTTTTTCGAGGGCGCATTCGATATAAAATAAAAGGATATCGATATATCACAACAACTGGACCCTTGTCGATCCCGTGGAGGGCGTTGAAAGAGGTGAGAGCGACCCGTTAAAAATACCCGCTCAGTGTGTGTGTTACTGCTAAGTTGCTTGCCTATGTAGACAACAACTTCAGTCATAGACTCGTTTCAAGCGGTCTATTCGTACATTAGGAACGATCAGATTATGCCCAGGGATGTTGTTAAAGTAAACCGCTCACTTGATATTAAAATACAAGCCGTGCACGCGCATAAGCCTCGCCGTCTGCTTATATCGTTATTATTTAACGTTATTCAGATTCCCTGTTGTCTTATTTGACTGCAGTCTCATGTGTATCATTTGCAGACCATTAAGGGGATAATTAATCATTTAACCAAATGACACCGTAATGAATCAGGCTGTTTTAAGTAGCGCAACACAGTCCTGTCTATTTTGTTGGTACGTGTGTTGTTGTTGCTACACACATACAGTTAAATGTATTGGAAAGAGTGTGAAAGTGTGATATACAGTCAGTTTGTAAACCTAGTACAGATGTCAAGCTTTCTGCTCTACTATATGCTTGTATTAATGTCAACAAACATGGTTTCTATTTAACATAAAGGAACCGTGTTTGTGTTGCATAACATGAATGCCATGTGATTTCACAGATGAGCAACAACTTAAACAAGAGGGCCCCAACAACAGCGACACAGAGGTTAAAACAGGACTATCTGCGCATCAAGAAAGATCCGGTCCCGTACATCTGCGCAGAACCTCTCCCATCCAATATTTTGGAATGGCAAGTTAGATTTTATATGCAACATCTGTTGGGATGCCATTACTCCTCCACTTAAAGAGATCTCCCAAAATTGAATTCCTATAATCATTTGATCACATTCACATTGATTTAAATGTTTATGTTCAGGTTTGTCCTTACCATAAAAAATATTCCTCATTCGGTTTCCGTTTCAGGCATTATCTAGTACGTGGTCCTGAGAAAACCCCATATGAAGGTGATTTTTCCCAGTTTCACTTCATTTAATTTCCTTTATAATGTGCAGGAGCTTCATTCTTTCTCGTCTGTCATTTTTGCAGGTGGGTTTTATCACGGCAAACTCATTTTTCCACGGGAATTCCCCTTCAAACCTCCGAGCATATACATGATCACACCCAATGGAAGATTTAAATGTAACACAAGGTAATTTACAGGGCATTTAAACAGAGCGAGTCAGAAGAACGATCACGATACAGTTTTTTACTGACAGGATGATTTACTTTCTCTTTCAGGTTATGTCTTTCCATCACAGATTTTCACCCGGACACATGGAACCCAGCATGGTCCGTCTCCACCATCTTAACCGGGCTCCTGAGCTTCATGGTTGAGAAGGGCCCCACCCTCGGCAGTATTGAAACCTCTGACTTCACAGTGAGTGAAGAAGAAAAAAAAGATATTTAGTTTAAATATTTAATTTTTACTAAATTTATAGTGAAAGTAGCTGCGTATCAGACTGCGAGCAGATTTGTATATCATTACTTTCTTGTTTTGTGTTTTAGTACTAAAAATATAGTGCACAGAATCTTTTGTAACATTTGGGGGGGTTTTCACAGAAAAGACAACTGGCCTCTCAGAGCCTTGCGTTCAACATCAAAGACAAAGTGTTTTGCGAACTGTTTCCAGATGTTGTTGAAGTAAGTGTTGTGCAAGACACTCACATAGAGTGTAGGATCTGTAAAACTGCTTTAAAAAAATCTTATGCACGAAGAACACCATTGAAACAATGCAAATAATGTTTTCAACAGGAAATCAAACAGAAGCAGCGCATGCAGGAAGAGCTCAGGTCTCGTTCTCAAGCTCTGCCTCTCCCTGACGTGGTGCCCGATGGCGAAGCCCACCATGCGCAAAATGGCCATCTGCCCCTGAACGGGCATCTGGCCCCGGGAGTGGCCCACCCACCCGACCTACAGCAGGTCAATCGTAACCATGGACTCCTTGGTGGAGCGCTCGCCAACTTATTCGTCATCGTGGGCTTCGCCGCCTTCGCCTACACGGTCAAATACGTTCTGCGGAGCATCGCGCAGGAATGAATCGCCCGATGAGAAAATCCGGCGGGGAGACGTGAGGCTGGAGCTGTTCTTACGACCAAAATAGGTAGCTCGAAATCAGGTTTTCTCACAACCAAATAAAATGAAGAAGTCCCATAATGAAACTGAGAGCTTTGTGATTTCCTCTTTAAGGGAGAAAACCACACCTTGTGTAACAGCCAGTCAAAGTCACGTCACCTGATGGCTTTATTGATATGTAAGGAAATTCAAACAAATTTTTTACTGTACCCTGTTCCTTAGAAAAGTCAATCCCCTGTGACCACAAATTAAATCCGAACAGGCATTTTAAGCTTTGTCGGTTGAGTCAGCATTTGTTATTTTTTCATATTTCTCATTGGTATGTAAGGTTTTAAAATCTGCGCATAGGACGCCAAGCAAGTTTTTATGTGGAAGATTAAAAGCAAAAAAATATGGTAGTCCAATCATTCCTAAAACAAAAAATACACTTCTGATGTGTGCCACGACATTTATTGCTGTGGCCCGATAACCCAGACTCTTTAATTTAATGGCGCGACTGCAAACATGCTTATGGAGATTTGTTCTTAAACGCATTTGTGCTCGCTTGCACTACAGCAACCATAACAACCAGTTAGGACAGGACAGAAATGGCCTGAAATGTATTATTTTTTTGTCTGTGATGCGGCGCTCCAAGTGTACATTAACTTTCTGTAGGAAGATGACTGTCAGCCAGAAGAAAAGCATATAGACTCATTTTATCATGCCATGTAACACTATCATTTATGTTTTTTGTGCAAATGTAGGATTGTTGGCAAAATTCGGCTTTCATGATACACAGCACTTCTCGTTATTTTCAAGGGTTGTGATTTATGCAATAATTCTCAATTGAAATAAATGTTCTTCTTATAGGCAGGAGAATATGCATTTGAGCTCATTCAGTTCTTACTGTTCCTGTTGTACTGTTAAAACGTTGCGTTTCTTAGGAAAATGTGAGTTACTTCCTCCAAAATCACTTTATTGCACAAATAAGAATAAGTCAAAGTCTAGTTTGCTGAGATCTACATGCACTGCAGAACATCTCTTTCGGATGGCACAGACGTGTCACCATTCAATCGGACTCGAGAGTAAATACATGCTGTCATCATACCAGTATGTTCTGGTCTTTTTGATGAGTTCCCACATGTCAAAAATACTAGAAGTAATGCTTTTTTCCAGCATCTTCATGGACACTGTTGCTCGATATCCTTTCCCTTAGAGGAGCGTGTAATCTGAGATAGTCATGTTGTGTTTACATTTTGAATAAATAATATTCTGTTAAAGAAAGCAGTCATTCGTGTTATTCCGCTGTCTTCATTACTCAAACTAGCAGAAAGCCAAACAAGTACAATGCAAACTCAACTTACTGACTAATGAATCATCTTCAGTGTTGGGTGCGGGTTATTAAGTAACTAATTACTGTTAATTACTTTTCCCAGAACAAAAATTAAAGGAAGGGATATTTTTTTTAGAAAATTACAGTTACTTATGATGTGGTTTATATGATATTGTATCTTATTGGAACTTTTATTTCTGTTCAAAGCAATACTGAACTTAAAATTTCAATTTAGACAGGTATGCATTAGAAACTACAAGTTCACTTGGTTGAAATATATATGAAAATATATGTATTGATTAGAGTAATGTTTAAAAATTAAATGTGTTGCTTCATTAAAGCCACAATATGGAAGAATTTTGTTATGAAATATCCAAAAATCACTTGCACAGTGTGATATATTTCATGCAGTTGTGTACTTACATTATCTCAAATGTTCCCAAGAATGTGCAAATCCAGAGAAATTCCTATTTAAAATAATGGCCCGTCCCTTGTCGCCCTTATATTTGACGCAGTGACTTAATATCCGCTGCTCCGCACTACCCTCAGTTTCCGGTTGTAGAAACTACGGCAAAACACAAATGCGGAAGTGGTTATACAGCATCTTGGAAGCAGCATCTGTTGTTCTGTTATTATGGATCCCGATTACTCTTTGGCGAGTAAAGGAAACCCAAAAAAGCGGAAACGTAGAACAAATGAGGCAAGCAGGCTTATGGACAAACGAAGAAATAAAACAAGGATTAATATCGGCGTGGCATTTTCTAAATGGAGAGAGCTGCGCGACCAACTTGGATTCGACAGAGACTCCGCTCTCGCATGTGTTTTAATAGACAAGTAAGCACATTTTTTTAGTGTACACAAAATACTCATACACAGATTATTTGAATAGTTATGAATGCAGTTACCCTATTAAATACAGTATAATTATGTCGCACAGAAATATGTAGCCAATAACGTTACTTGTAAATGCTGTGGGTTCATTCCAATTTACTTTTTAAACGACGACTGTATGACTGTTTTAAACAGGTAAAACTGTGTAGCATTACGCTACCAAATCAATGGACAAAGTCCAATATCAGTCTCGGGCTAACGTAGCATTACATTCCACGTTTCTTGCAAGCTAATTCATTACGATGACATAAAATAAAATAAATTAATTAATTACCTCGCCCGTGAACATGATGGGCGATCTCCATACGCCTCTGGATGGTGAAAACGACATGTCCCATGATTCCACTCTCATACATAACGTCATTTAGCTTTGTCTTTTGTTGTTTCGAAAGTGCGCCATCTAGCGGTCCAGAAATTCCATATTGTGGCTTTAAGTCCATGTGATCAAGGTTGATAAACATTTCTAGAAGTAACACAGTTCATTTTTAGATTTATTGTAATTATTGAGTACATTCACAATTTAGTAGCCACACTTGGCAATTTACGTAAAGCATGTAAATGTACATTTTTGTCAAGCGTTTCCGCGTTAGCCTTTACGATATTTAAAGCTTTTTTAAAAGACAGATTCAGAAGAGTGTCTGCAAACTTTTGACTCCTGGTTTGTTCGGGCAATAATGGAAATGTAAAGCGTGATATATGCACATAACTTTGTCGCGTCAACAGGAACAGAACCCCAAAATAAGTCTGAACCAGTGATTTATGCACCACGTGACGCTCGCCGGACCAATCAGCGCTAGACCTCACAGGCCGGAAATGGTGCCCAGTTAAACATCCTACATTCCTTTCCAGGTGTCAATCATATTTCTGTGCGATGTCCTTGCAGAATGTTAATGTTTTACGATGGGCCTGACGATTTGTTGGACTATTTCTGCATTTATCGGTCTATGAAAGCTCGTCGGCTCGAACAATGCCGTGTTTCAAAGCCGAAGATTGTCCTAAAAAAGAAAAACAATGAGGCCTTTTCCAGAAGATGAGGAAGAAGTGTCAGGCTGAGAGCAGGTGAGTTACAAAGATCAGCTGATCTGACACAACGTTGGCTTGCACATGGTGAGGAAATGCAATGTTTTATGCAATCCTGTTGCATGCGATATGTGTTTTTATGAGGGATTTTTTTGCAACCAGCGATCTGTGTCACGATCTTTCCAATGCCGTTTTGCACGAACTGCATAACTGTTTCTTTATCAAATTCATACTGTTGTAAATATTAGTCATATGTTCTTGCAGATGTGCGCTGTTGACAACTTAAACGACACTGTCCGATTGTATAAAATCTTTTTGTTATGCTTTGACTTGTACATTTGAAATCCGTGCATGTAGTAATTCAGTTAGAGTTTATATCAAAATACCAAAAAAAACCCACCTCTGCCACACCTCTTTATCATCCAGTAGCAACCGTTGCTATGACAACCCCTCCTGGCTACAGCCATTACTATAGCAACGACCCTAGATAACGTAACCAAATCAGTTTGTATGGCAGCAGGCATTTGTTTGTTGGTTTTGTGTTGAACCTCGTGATATATAGTAGGAACTGAAAGTCCACAGTGTGTTTCTAAGTTCATTTTAGATTTGAGTCATGTTTACCTAACCTCAAAGAATCGTTCATCATTTATTCACACTCAAAACCTGTATATGACTCTTTCTTCTGTGGAACCCAAAAGAAAATATGTCTAATGAAAATATGAATAGTTTTCTCCTACACACCTATCATTATCGGGTGAACTATGCCTTTAAGTAAATAAATAAAGTCACAGGAGTTTTTCCACATTCTTGGAATTTTCCAGGTATGTCCTCGCAACTCCAAGCGTTTTCCTCCCCCTCCGTGTCCTCCAGTGGCCTCTCCCGCTCTAAGAAACTAAAGGTGGAAAACCCTGTGTGGAATGTAAGCAGCCTATCAGACGAGAGCACCTGCTACCAGCAGAGCCCGAGTCAGACTAATGGCTCCTCCCCCTCTACGTCCCTCTTCAACTACTCCTCCGGCCTGGTCGTACCACGGGAGCAGACGGTGGTACGTGCCGCCGACAGCACAGGTAGCGTTCCCGAGCCCTCGTCGTCCTCTTCTTTGTCGTCCCTATCAAGTCGGCACGGAAAAGACGCCTCCCTGGCCTCTGAGGGTTACAGGAAACGGGGCAGTCTGAAGAGGAAGAGCGAGGAGGTGGACAGCAGCGACAGCGTGCAGATCTTAGAGGAGCTCTCGGCTCCTGTGCTCCCCAACCGTGTTCCCAGAGGCAACGCTACGGCTCAGTCCATCGCTCATTCTGCGTCTACCACCAAGAGCAGCAACTCTCACAGTGAAGGTGACTATCAGCTGGTTCAACACGAGATCCTTTGCTCTGTGTCCAACAGCTACGAGGTTCTCGAGTTCCTCGGACGTGGGACGTTCGGACAGGTCGCCAAATGCTGGAAACGTGGGACTAATGAAATAGTGGCCATTAAGATTCTCAAGAACCATCCGTCGTACGCCCGCCAGGGTCAGATAGAGGTGAGCACTGCTTTGATAAAGAAGAGCTGTGCTATGATGTGATGTTTCCACCGAGTAATATGCTGTAAATCATCTTTTTTCAAGGTGAGCATCTTGAGCCGTCTGAGCACAGAGAACGCAGATGACTTCAACTTCGTGCGCTCCTACGAGTGCTTCCAGCACAAGAACCACACCTGCCTCGTGTTCGAGATGTTGGAACAGAACCTCTATGACTTCCTCAAGCACAGCAAGTTCAGTCCACTGCTTCTGAAGTGCATCCGGCCGGTCCTGCAGCAGGTGGCCACGGCTCTGATGAAGCTGAAGAGTTTGGGTCTCATTCATGCCGATCTGAAGCCTGAGAACATCATGCTGGTGGACCCCGTCAGACAACCATACAGAGTCAAAGTCATTGACTTCGGTTCCGCCAGCCACGTGTCTAAAGCCTTGTGCTCGACCTACCTGCAGTCTAGATACTACAGGTGAGCGGCAGATCCGTGCGGTCACTTAAATATTGTGCATTGCTGTCTAAACCTTTCTTTGCGATACGATCCAAATCGTATCGGACAGCTCAACTTGTAAATCATTATTATAAACTTTTTTAACGTAAGCTTTTGTAAATTGGAATAAGGTAAGGAGACTGAGTTTTGTTTATTTTACAAAAAATGTTACGGATTACGGTTTGAGTGCTTGCCTATATTTTTATATCTTGTCATTACGTAGCTGTCATTACATATGAATAAATAATAATAAAGTAAATACATTTCACTTATTAAATCATTTTAAATTAGACACGGAAAGCTGACATTTTAAAGGGAAATTCTGTCATCATTTATGTATTCTGTAAAACTGCTTTGCAACAATGCACATTGAATTAAATTACATTAAAGGGATAGTTTCATTCACCCAAAAATGAAAGTTCTATCATGAATTACTCACCCTCTAGTTGTTCCAAGCCTGTATAAAATTCTTTGTTCGCTTGAACAAAAAGAAAGATATCTGGAAGAATGTTAGCAACTGACCGTTCTGAGGCACCATGGACTACCATAGTACGAAAAATTAAAAGGAAGGTTTGCTTTTCTAAATTTCTCAAAATATCTTCTTTTGTGTTCATCAGAGCAACTACTATGGTAGTCAACGGTGCCTCAGAAGTGTCGGTTGCTAACATCTTTCTTTGTGTTCAACCAAACAAAGCAATTTACACAGGTTTGGAACAACTCGAGGGTGAGCAATTCATGATGGAAATGTGTTTTTGGGTGAATGAATCTATCCCTTTAGTGTAATTTAACTCTGGAATGTACATTTTAGCGCAGATGTTTATAATGCGATCTCGCATGTTTAACTCTTTATTTTGTTTGTTGTGGTGCAGAGCTCCAGAGATTATTCTCGGCCTGCCGTTCTGTGAGGCCATTGACATGTGGTCACTGGGTTGTGTCATAGCGGAGCTGTTTCTGGGCTGGCCTTTATATCCTGGAGCTTCAGAGTACGATCAGGTCAGTAAGAAAATCACATTTTGCTGCTGTCCTTCTGAAACCTCGCATATCCATATTTCATGATTTGGATTTTTTTTGCCATAAATCATTATTAGTCACATCTGACAAGCACTTTTTTAATACTTTCTCTTTGACAGCACAGTAAGCATTCATTAAAAAGGTTTAGTGTTTTTTTCCCCATTTTCTGAAAAACATCAAATTTGGACATACAAGGTTTCGGGAAGGACAGCAACGATTTGCTGAATTCTCTCAATTGAAATAATTTGAGCTTTTGTTTACGCCAAATTCCATTGATGCAGTTGGCGGTAGATTTAGGTGTTGACCAAACAGTATGCTTACAAAAAAGGCTATTTTCCCCAGAGATATCAGTCAACCAAATTATCAAAAAGTCAGTAGTTATCTTGTATGTGTGTCCTGTATTCTATAATCATGTTGTGTATTCTTGTTTTTGCATCAGATTCGGTACATTTCTCAGACTCAAGGATTGCCAGCCGAGTATCTCCTGAGCGCGGGCACTAAAACCAGCCGATTCTTCAACAGAGGTCCAGACTCCAGCTATCCTCTCTGGAGACTCAAGGCACGTTCTACATAAACTCACTGTGTGTTTTATTTCAGAAGGCATCAGTTTATGAGTAAATCCTTACTGGTCTATTTCTGTTTTCAGACTCCTGCTGAGCATGAAGCAGAGTATGGCATCAAGTCCAAAGAGGCTCGCAAATACATCTTTAACTGCCTCGATGACATGATGCAGGTAATGATGTTTGCCAGAAAAGATGATCAGATCAGATGATGGAATAAATGTGGTTCTCAAGTAAAATGATAAAAACAATGCCTGTTAAAAAAAATTGTGGATTGCATGATTCATAACCATGAATTAAACTGTAGATTTTCTCTAAACTCTAAAGGGTTTTAAACGAGTGCACAGTGTGGAAAACATGAGTTGTTTTTGCTCATTTTACATTTTTAAAATGGGGAGTTTTCCTCCCTAGTCCACACAGACTATTTATTAAAAAAAGCCGCAAAATTGGGTCATTCAAACACTGTCGTATTGACATCCAAACCTTGCGACACAAAAAATCCATAATAAGCCAAAGCATTAAGCTTTTGCGTGTTACCAAAACATACGGACTGACATGATTTAATTGCCTTTCATGTTTCACTTCAGGTCAATATGACTAATTTGGAAGGCACAGACGTCTTGGCAGAGAAGGCTGATAGGAGAGAGTTCATTGACCTGCTGAAGAAGATGCTAACGCTAGACGCAGACAAGAGGATCACGCCCACCAGGACCCTCAACCACCCGTTTGTGACGATGGCTCACCTTCTTCACTTCCCGCACAGCTCACAGTAAGACCTGACGATGATCTTACACATTATAAACGGCGTCTGTAATCATTGAAGGACTTTTAACATCTCCGTCTCTCGTTGTGTAGTGTGAAATCCTGCTTCCAGAACATGGAGATCTGTAAGCGCCGGTGTACAGTCTTCGACAACAACAAGAGCCTGTTCGCCAGCCATAACGGCCCCGGCACGGCCACCAACCTCACAGTCACCTTCAGCAGTCAGCTAAATCAGCACAATCAGGTGTGTACTAATGCCCAGATGCACTGTGGGAAATTTGATTGGGTTGTAATTCGTTTATTTTCCTTAAGAGGAGTAGTTCGGTTTCCACCGTGTTATGGTACAAAATGACTTTAAACTGAAAAATTACAGAAACATCTTTATTTTTTGCATGAACTGTTCCTTTAAGAATTATGCAATAAAATAGCACATGTCCTGCCAAGCCGCAGTAGCGTGTATTACAGCATAGTACCGTATGTGCATGCCCGCTGTGTATTTAGATGTTTAGTGCCATTTCTGTACATGGACTGCGATGTTAAGAATCTCCCTCTTATATTCCATAACCACCAGATGGCCTCCACGGGGGGTCAGTCCTTGTCTCTGAGCAGCAACGTTCCTTTATTGAACTACCAGCCTGGTCTGTACCAGCAGGCCACTATAAATATACCAGGCCTGGCCCAGCAGAGCATCCCATTACAAGCTCGCCCCACTCAACTGTGTGCCCAGTCTGAGCCCTTCCAGCAAACCCTGATTGTGTGCCCTCCTACCATACAGGGTGAGCTCCAACCCCTTTTACTCAACCATCCTTCCCTCTTTTACCTCCACCCTGCTGTCCTATTAAGACCCTCATTGCTCAGGAAATGTCTTGTGTGATCATTATGTAAGGAATTAAGGTGGTACTTTTAATTATGGACATTTTGGCCGATAAAGATAACCGATAATTCTTTAACATTGGAAGCCGATAATCAATATGATGGCTGATATACAGTATCTTAATATTATTAAACAGCCACATGTCTAACAGGTCTCGAGACAGAAAGCATTCAGACAGCTATCGACTTCAAACAATATTTGTTTGTTCCTATAATTTACACATTCATAAATACTGTATCTTCTACATGCAGTACTGTACCTACATCGAAATGTTTTGCTAATAGCAGTAAGTGAATGATCACGACAGAAAGAAAGTACTGTACTGTATTTTAACTGTGAGCAGTGTGCAGCTGAAGAAGTTTAACCAGCGGAATTGATTTAGGATTTATCGGCTGTAATAATAATAATAATTACCAAAAATGACTATTTTTCGGCCGATACCGATATAGCCGATAATTGTTCGTGCATCCCTACTTTTAAGATTCGTGATGTTATTGCCATGCAGGCACAAAACATTTTTTGTGAGTTCTTGGTTGTTGCATTGTATAAATAACACAATTGTCATGTTTAATTCACCAGGACTGCAGACTTCCAATAAACAAGCTGGCTATCCGGTGAGAATGGACAACACTGTTCCCATAGTCCCTCAGAATCAGCCCACACAACCCCTGCACATTCAGCCCAGCATGCTGACACAGGTAGAGTCCAGAGCTGAATTTTTTTATTTGACACATATGAGTCTTGAAGATACCGTTTTAATGTTGCAATCCAGTTCTAAATGTTCTGTTGGTTGTATTTTGTTTTAACATTTGTCCAGTGTTAAAAACGATATGCTTCTGGGTCAGCTTCTGGAGGTGTTTACGTCTTGCAAAATGGTCTATATATGTGATTCCTTCTGCACGTCTTTTTTTCCGTCACATTCTGTCTGTACTCCACTGCGTGCACATTTTTCTTAACAAAACCAATGCTTGAAATTAGGGCTGTCACGATTATTAAATAATCGTCTCATCGCGATGGTTTCGGATCATCGCAATTATTGCACATCTCTATAGAAGACACTAGGGGGAGCTGTAGTGCCTGCATATTACATATTTTATTGTATTTATTGTAACTAAAGCATTGTAATACTTGTAAAATGTACCACCACAACACAATAAAAACTAAAGCATATACCATAAAAATAACCTGCAGTTTAATATTATTTAAGCTAATCTCAGTGTGAAAACCAGCATTTCTAAGACTGATAGCATATCAATGGTGGCTTCACTCCTGATCAAATTACTTAATTTACAAGTATTTGGCGGTTGTATTATTGACAGGTAAAAGTCTAAACTTAAATATATGATAAACCAATATTTTCCGATGTATTTCCAAGAAAAAAAACACATTTTTTATATTCAGAACAATATGGTCGTTTCAAAGCTGAATAAAAAATGTATAAATATTAAATAGGGCTGTCACGATTATTAAATAATCGTCTCATCGCGATTGTTTGACTTCATCGCGATTGTTTGCAGATCATCGCAATTATTGCACATCTCTATAGAAGACACTAGGGGGAGCTGTAGTGCATCTGCATATTGCATATTTTATTGTATATATTGTTACTAAAGCATGGTAATACTTGTAAAATGTACCACCACAACACAATCACTTTAAAAAAAACTGAAGCATATACCATACAAATAACCTGCAGTACAATTTAATATTATTTCAGTGTGAAAACCAGTGTACCAAAATCATTAACATAGAAGTAAACTTTTATTGTAGTCTTGCAAGTGAGAAAAAAACAGACTAGAAGCTTTTCTATGACTGATAGCATTTTAATGGTGGCTTCAATTCACTCCTGATCAATTTACTTAATTTACAAGTATTTGGTGGTTGTATTATTGACAGGTAAAAGCCTAAACCTTAAGAACAATTCAGAACAATGTGGTCGTTTCAAAACTGAATAAAAAATGTATGAGAATTAGGGATGTAACGATTCACCGTGAGCCGGTTGAAAATCGGTTATAATGAGTGACGATTCAATTCGGTTGAGGCTTGAACTGAATCGCAATAAATTCTTTGAACAGCAGGGGCCGCTATTTTCACTGCAAACCTAAACGTGGATGCTGATATTTCTTAAATGCAAAAAAATCCAAGAAAAGCACAGACAAGTATTAGTTTGTTTATATTAAAGAGACTTTTTCTATTATTAATTTGTTATAAAATCGCAGTTTACTTTTGTTATTTGAAATAAAACATTATTTTATTATGCAAAGAAACGTGAAGCATTTAAGAAATAATGCAAGGGACGTTGTTCATTTCTAATTTGTTTCAACTCATTTTTTAAAAATAAATCGTGAGTAAATCGTGAATAAATCGCATCGTGAGATCAGAATCGTGAATCGCATCGCATCGTGAGCTGAGTGAATCGTTACATCCCTAATGAGAATTAAAAGTCAAAGCTCTAAAACAGACAATTAATCGCAGTGATTTATTAGACAATTAATCGTCAGCCCAGCTGTCAAATCGTGACAGCCCTTGAAATACTGTAATTTTGGTTCATTATTATTCTAATTAAAAACCACAACAATAATCAAAATATCAAATGGTACAATAACAAACTCGCTTAAATCAATCATAAAAAAATGATTTTATGCACTTTCACTTCCTGTCTGAACATCACTGGCTGTGTGAACCCGTCTGTAGCTCCTGTTACTCTGACTTTGATTATAATGATGATGGTGGAAAGTATTGGCGAGTCACTTTCAGACAGCGTGTTGTAACCCTGCCCACCCTGTCCCTCCATCCTCAGTTCCTCCACACATCCCTCTGTCCCCTCCCCAGCACGCCACTGACGGTGGCTTCACTGCAGCTTCCAGCGGCGGGACTGAC